>NW_019485535.1:0-732 GCF_002814215.2 Seriola lalandi dorsalis | reverse complement strand
GAAAGTATCAAAGCCTCAGTCCACAGAGAAATGCACACAGCCTGTATTCAGAAACTGAGCCTTAAAACCAGCCGTCAGGACTTCTGGAACTTTGTGATGTCACATGAGCATCGTTTAATCACAGTGGATGACGTCACGCTGATATTCGCTCCGACAGGAAGAGATCAGACTGTCTTAAACTCTCATTTTAGACCAGCTCAGAGAAGCCGAACTCTGCACACACATCATCATCATCATCATCATCATCATCATCATCATCATCATCATCATCATCATCATCATCATCATCATCATCCTGCAGGAGACGGGGACTTTAACTTCCTCCACCCTCTGAAACAATAAGACGACGCTGGATAAAGTCGCCAGCTGGAGCGACGATCACAGACGTTTCTATAAGAGCTTCAACAGCCTCAATGTATATCCTCCATACTGCTCAGAGCCGACAGACAGACAGAGGGAGCGGTCCACGCAGACGTGACCTCCATCTCGTCTCCATCTGCAGCCGTCCTCCATGTTTAGTCTGATCATATATTCGCCACAGTGGGTATATATATATATATTGACACGTATATAGACGCACGCAGACTGAGTGCCAGCAGCACCGAGGCCTCCTCCTTCACCTCCATCTGTCTCCTCCTCCTCCTCCTTACCCCCCTCCATGTCTGATTGACAGTCAGGCTCAGGTGGAGATGAAGAGGGGGAGAAGGGAGGAGGAGGAGGAGGAGGAGGAGG
>NW_019485534.1:0-589 GCF_002814215.2 Seriola lalandi dorsalis | reverse complement strand
CTTCAATTTAGTAACCGCTAGTCTTGGCGACAGTCTTGCTGGGCTCACAGTGTTTGGCTCCAATGAGGAGGATCCTTACATCACCCTCAAAGATACAGTGAGTGCCCTCAGTGCTTATGTGAAACCATCAGCATATAGCTGTGAAAATCCTGCTTAATTCCAGTCAAAATGTGCATGCCAGGTCGGAAATGTCATTAAACCTGTGTAAAAGTCACGACATCGTAGCGCTTGTGCTAAATTTACCATTTTTATTAAACTTAGGAAGAAACATCTTAAAGAAAAGCAATTGTTCTCATTAGTGTGAATAAGATTTATCTTGCTTAGTGTTGTGTGTTTGTTTTTTCTTTTTTCTTTTTTCTTTTCTCTTCCCTCTAGGACCAGTATGAGAGAGAAGACTTCCAAATCAAGCCCAGTGACAATCTCATCCTGGCAGGCAGAGCAGAGAAGGACTGCTGCAACTTGGAGATCTACGGTAAATATTCTTCTGAACAGAAAAATGTTTAAGAAATTTGAATTTATCACTATATCGTTTCCCAAACATTGCAAACCTTTTATATTATAGAATTCTTCAGTATTTAACAATTGATTG
>NW_019485533.1:0-589 GCF_002814215.2 Seriola lalandi dorsalis | reverse complement strand
AACCCCAGAGTTTTTCAAAATAAAACCGGCCCAACCGAGTTTCTGAAAGTTTCTGTTTTAGGGGCTTGAAAACTCTGAAGTAATGTGGAGGGCAGGAGGAAGCGTAATGAATGAGATGAGTAAAAAGATAGTTGTGTGAACGTAGCCAGAGACCGCACACTGGACAACAGGTTAGGTGTGATTACAGTCACATGTTCTTGAACCAAGACTGAAAAAAGCAATTAGAAGAGAAAAGAAGAAAATATGGAAGATGCTACATTGGGATGTGAATAAATACATTTTTTAAAACGTATTAGAAAATAACAGACACTCTCACTACATCACAGATTACTGTTTGTCTTTAATGTCATTTGTCTGGTTTGCACATCTTTAGATCTATAGTCTAGAACAGACTCAGTCCAACTTGCTCTGATCAGTCGTCACACCCAAATCATAATGACAGGAAACGCTGATGAATTCACCTCCATGTCGATTACATCACAAAAACCTTTACCTTTGCAAGTATATTTTCAAAAAGCACTTGTGGACTCAGTCTCTTAAGTGTTCTTTTTTTTTTTTTTTTTCTGGGAGAATTACCAACCCAGTGAGT
>NW_019485531.1:0-589 GCF_002814215.2 Seriola lalandi dorsalis | reverse complement strand
TTACTAGGGGGTACTTCTGTTTTTACTAGTGCGTACTTCTGTTTTTACTAGGGGGTACTTCTGTTTTTACTAGGGGGTACTTCTGTTTTTACTAGGGCGTACTTCTGTTTTTACTAGGGGGTACTTCTGTTTTTACTAGTGCGTACTTCTGTTTTTACTAGGGGGTACTTCTGTTTTTACTAGGGGGTACTTCTGTTTTTACTAGGGCGTACTTCTGTTTTTACTAGGGGGTACTTCTGTAGTTACCATGGGATAGTTCTGTTTTTTTTTCTGTATGCCACTCATTCATGTTTTATTTTACATTCATATGTTTTATGAGTTTAACCCCCGGTCCCCCCACACCCTCAGTGACTCTGGTGGTGCAGTGGACGGAGGTGACTCAGCTGGAGAAGAACGCCACCCTGGTGTTTCCAGAGAGCATTCGTGTCAGCACTCGGAACACTGAACATTTCTTCTCCATGTTCCTAAACATCAACGACACCTTCAAGCTGATGGAGCAGCTCGCTAACATCGCCATGCGTCAGCTGCTTGATAATGAGGCATTCGCCGCCGACCGCTCGCTGCCCAAACCCTGCAAGACACTCAAAAA
>NW_019485530.1:0-589 GCF_002814215.2 Seriola lalandi dorsalis | reverse complement strand
ACCCATTTAATTTGCTGTACTTCTCCTCACACATCCAGGTTCTCAACCCCCTGTCTGACTGTGTTGCAGCAGCGTCACACCTCGACAGTAGAGTCATGAAGCAGAAAGAACTATTCCAGATCTAAAAATCACATTTATTTCCAGCAGGAAAATGTTAAGTGAGTCACAGTTGGTGCACCTGCACAGCCTGAACAGACATGAAAGTCTTCTGTTCATGATATTGAATCATGATAGAAAAAAAAAAAAGCCTGTGGACATGAGAACTTGTTGACTGTGACTAAGCTTCAGAGTTACATGCATCACTGACAGTGACAGCTTTATGTTACGGTGCTGAGGAAATTGGTCAAACACCTTCTGCACCTTTTTTTGTTCACAACTGCAATGACAAAGCGTTTTGCATTTTGCTACTGCCCTGATTCCTGCCTCTTAATGCTCCATTTCCATGACATCAACAGCTGAGGCTCTTGGGAAATGTAGTATTCAGAGCCATCTGGCGTTCCAGACTGCCAGAAAATAAATACGTGATTTCTCAAAGGCTGAACTGAGTAGAAATAATTTGTTGGTAATTTGTTGGTTTTAAAAAATAGTT
>NW_019485529.1:0-681 GCF_002814215.2 Seriola lalandi dorsalis | reverse complement strand
AGACATGACCTCAGGTAACACTTTATTCTGAAGGTCTAGTAGGTTTCCTGTCGGCCAATTTGGGGGATGGGGTGAGATTGTGGGAGTTGGGTGGGTGGGGGGGTGGGGTGGGGTGTATTTCAGTCTCTGCACAATGTTGTTGACTCTTGGTCTGAAGGTCACTGCAGCTGCAGCCTCCTCCCCTCTCCTCCCCTCTCCTCCCCTCTCCTCATTAAGCCCCTCCTGCCTGATTTACGACCTGACAGAGGACAGGACGCCTCTGTCCATACATCCACCTGCACCGCTGCTGAACACATCACTGATTGATCACTGATTGATTGATCTGGACTCTGACGATAAGATGCTGTGATTGGCTGAAGCTGCTGTGAAGTCTCAAAGAAAAGAAGAGGCTACAGGTGTTTGTTCTGCACCACAGAAGAAGAAGAAGGAAAGGGAAGGAAACCAACAGAGAAGAGCCGTCAGGTGAGTCTGATTGATCCGGGATTATAATCTGATCACGCTGATGTGTGTTGATGGCGAGTGACGTTCAGGAACAGTAATCCAGTAATGTGACACAGTGCTGCCACCTGGTCTCAGTGGTCAGTGTCGGTACTGCAACAGAGACGTTTTATCTGTGTGATGTCATCATCAGGAAGTGTGAGATCAGGGAAACTCTTCTTCCTCTCCTCTTTCCTTCCTCTC
>NW_019485528.1:0-652 GCF_002814215.2 Seriola lalandi dorsalis | reverse complement strand
ATATATATACATGTGTATATATATATATATATGTATATATATGTGTGTATATATATATATATGTGTGTGTATATATATATATATATATGTGTGTGTATATATATATATATATATATATATATGTGTGTATATATATATATGTGTGTAAAGTGTATATACTGACGTCCGGTGCAGCGTTTCCAGTGTGCATGTCCAACGTTCAGCAGCTCTCTGACTCCGTCGTCCATTGACTTTGTGAATTGACTGTACTGCTCACACCTCTGTTCACTAAACATTACCACACACAGAAAACACACACGTTAGTACACACTGTGACACAAACACAGCTGTAAGTGACTATGATGAATGAGCTCAGCAGGTCCTTCCACCTCTCTGCACATCTGTCTGTATTGATCTGTAAAAGGCTTGAGACAGACGGTGCAGCCTGACAGACCACACCCAGGGCAGAGGAAGTCAAAGGACTGAGACTTACACCTGAGCAGCATCAAGCTCTGCAGCTTCAGGTTCAATCAGAGTGAAGATCATGGGTCCCACCGCCTCGTCTCTCTCCGTCTTCCTCTTCCCCGCCTTCCACTCCTGAAACATCAAAACACTGCTTCAGCTAATCAGGACGAAGCTGACAAACCTCCTCACAGCTGATTGGCTGAACGCG
>NW_019485527.1:0-589 GCF_002814215.2 Seriola lalandi dorsalis | reverse complement strand
CTCCAGAATAGAGCTCCAGAGAAACAGAGTCTGTAGAACTTCTTAGATAATCCTCCAGTTTTTAAGTTTCCCTCTTTGTCACAGTAAAACATGATGATGAACATGTGATCGCAGCTGCTGTTAATGACAGTTTGACTGAATACAAACAGGACAAACACACAGTATTATATTCAGCCCAAACTGTAAATATGTTTAACATCACTGGAGCTCAGCTCACATGTGTTTGTGTTTTCAGGTGAGGTGGTGGAGCTGTATGGGACAGAGGGAACAGGTGAGTTCACTGTACAGGTAACAGATCTGCCTTTAACCTGCACCTGCTCTGTCCCCCAGGTGTGTTGTGTTGTGTTTTATATATATATATATATATATATATAAATAAATAAATATATGTGTGTGTGTGTGTGTCAGGTAAGACCGAGCTGCTGTATCACCTGCTGTGTCGCTGTGTGTTGCCAAGGGCTGCCGGCGGTCTTGAGGTGGACGTTGTGTTCGTGGATACTGACTACAGTCTGGACATGTTACGACTGGTCAGCATCCTGGACAACAGACTGAACGCAGGTATATACACACACACACACACACACACACA
>NW_019485525.1:0-589 GCF_002814215.2 Seriola lalandi dorsalis | reverse complement strand
TAATGACTTCTCAGTAACCCAGATGTTTTCATATGAAATCAATATATTAAAATGAATTAGAACAATAATTATATTATCAGTATTTCATACTGAATATTTCATGAATATAAGAAAGTGAGTCGTTTCTATCTGAAAATGAGTTCATTGCCTAAAACGACCACAGCTTCAGTATTAAACCAGCTTTTAAGAACCAAGAAATCCTGACTCATATCACATCGTCAGCATTAATCTGGATAACGCAGATATCCACGTATGAAGAACGGGACCCAGGTCTGAAGCTCCACTGTTTCTCTCAGCATGACCCTCTCTCACCCCTCCAGTCTCCAGTAGCATTATACCAGTGAACATGCTACGTATGATATTGGGAGCACTGACTCTCTGGGTCTGTACTTGTCATGCTGTCATCATACTGAGATGTGCTTTTATTTTTGAGTCACCTGCTCAATAAAAGCAGAAAACACAATGTCCTTGTCATTCAAAACTACCCAGGAAATTATAAATTGATGACATTTTCCGCAATAATCATGCAATAATGATATTGTGGGTTGCATTTGATTGAGAGGTGATGAATTGTTTCCTCATTAATAAT
>NW_019485524.1:0-589 GCF_002814215.2 Seriola lalandi dorsalis | reverse complement strand
TGTCAAATAAAGGCAAAAAAGAGATTGAAATTATCAGTGTCCTGAATTTGAAGATTTCCACATTTGTAATCATGAGTCGTTCAGAGAAGACTGGAAGTTCACAGGTGCTGTCTCTGCTTCTCAGTCCACTCCAGGATCTCAGCCTTGCGTCAGACATCGTTTGGCCCCGACAACTACACCCTGAGGTGGGAGGTGAGGAACACCTCGTCCATTTCCATGTTCAGAGTTTACCATGACGGGGCGCTGCAGGGCACCACGCTCGTGACCGACTACACTGTCGGGGGGCTGCAGTCCTGCCAACAGTACCAGGCCAAGGTGGAGGCACTTTGTGGAGACGGCGTGGTCATGAGTGCCGAGACAGTCGCAGCAAACACAGGTGATGTAGAAACTCACGACAACACAGGGAAGACTGATCGAGTAAATATGAAAACTAAACCAGACTGAGACTCTGCAGCATCTCCATCTCAGCAGCTCTGTGAGGCTTTAGTTCAGCACGATGCTGCCTTGAGTTGAATTGTGTTGCTGTCATGGCAACACGCTAGCAATGACAGTACTCTACATTGCTGCTAGAGCATGTCCACTGTCTTAG
>NW_019485523.1:0-589 GCF_002814215.2 Seriola lalandi dorsalis | reverse complement strand
GTGTGTGTGTGTGTGTGTGTGTGTGTGTGTGTGTGTGTGTGTGTGTGTGTGTGTGTGTGATTCCTAGAAGACCGCTGGGTGTGTAGCAGCAGATCTGGTTCATGTTAGACCACACCACTACGCAATATCAGAGAGAGATTCACTAACTGGACCCTTGTAAAAACATCTGAAAACTGTTTTCTCTTAGTGAAAAATCCATCACCTCTCACAACACATGTGCAGTATTTTGATTATTATTATTATTTTTACTCATTTTATAAAAACCTCAGCAGTGCAGTGGAGCTGAAAATCCAAAGTGTATCCAGATTCTTGTCTTAGAGAAAGAAGATCATTAAATTCAAAAGGGGATGTTTCTATGGAAACAATGATGTCTTGAAATGCATTTCATTCATATTTTTTTATGTTTATTATTATTATTAAAGCAAAAACATACAGATATTGTAAGAAATAACACAATGTAAAGGTGTGATTTAAAAAAGATGAACCATTAGACTACATTTTATTAGTTCTTGTCATTTTTAAACAGTTGTTTCATCTTGTAAGAACATTTTTTGGCTGTAATATCATCTCACATTTCATCGACCCCCCC
>NW_019485522.1:0-589 GCF_002814215.2 Seriola lalandi dorsalis | reverse complement strand
TTTATAAAATAAAGTTGCTATAAACTCAATAAAAAGCAAATTAAAGTCCTTTAAAACTTAATTTAGTTCTCAAATAAACTCTCAACTGGGTTTTTTTTTTTAAATAGGCACCTTTCCAAGTGTGAACTCAACGATGTCAGAGGAAAGGCTCTTTCTTTAATCTGTGAAGAACTGTACAGAAATCAAATCAAATCAAATAAAAGCACTCTATAGCTGCTGACAGAAGGTTATCATACTTTTCCCAAAAGGCAAAAAAAAGGGGCAACAAGTTGCAGCTGAAGAAACCCTTTCCTCTGCCCAAGCTTGCAGTAGGACACTTTCCCTTACCGTGAAATCACCGCATCACATCGGTTTAATCTGAAAGTTGGTTATTACCTCGTGAGCTCTTCTGCTGCTGTTCTCTGTTCTCCAGGTCGGTCCAGAGAGAGAAGGGAGTCGTAGTTTGCACCTCCTCAGCTCCCTGACTGAATTTACTAGCAGCTCAGGGGAGCAGCTCCCCGCCCAGCGAACCAAATTAGGCATCAAATGTCTGCATCGTTATTCACATCTGTGTGAATTCCTCCTCCTCCTCCTCCTCCTCCTCCTCCTC
>NW_019485521.1:0-589 GCF_002814215.2 Seriola lalandi dorsalis | reverse complement strand
GGTTAGAATGATGCAGTGATATTCAGAAAGTTTCCAGGGATGGGGTCCCACCCGCCGGTGGGAGGATGGCAACAGGTGCAGAGCCTGAGTATGTTAGAAGAATAAGAAGCTGACTGAAAGTTAAGGCATAAAAATACATTTTAAGTTTAGATTTGAAAGTGTGAACAGAGTCAGACAGTCAGCCTAACAGAGTCACAACATCAACACGCTGCAAAAATGTAAGGTTCTCGTGTGTGTGCAAGTGTGAACCATCTTCTCCTCCTGTTCTGTCTTCACGTCTCTGTTCTTCACTGTTCAATTTCCATTACAAATTTTTATTTTAATATTTTGATGCTTTTCTGTTGTATGCATGTGTTTTTAATATATTATGTAAAGCACTTTGTCTTACTGAATGAAATGTGATATACAGATAAACCTGCTTGGCCTCATCATTCAGCTACTGGGGACCAATCAGTTTTGGGTTCAGCACATGGACAAAAATAAGCGGACAAAGTCCACAAAACCTGACATGTTAGGATTGACTTGGTTAAACCACAACAAAATACTCAAGAAATTACATGGGTTTAAAGTCCACACAAACACACACACA
>NW_019485520.1:0-589 GCF_002814215.2 Seriola lalandi dorsalis | reverse complement strand
TTATTCACATGCTCGTGTGTTGAAACTAAACTTGCTCATTAAGTGTAAAGAGGCAGCAGTAGCAAGAAAACAAGCTAATTACACTGTGATTCATCATCTCCGTGCAGCAATGCTGGAGACCCGAGCCGAGAGTTAACTAGTTAGTTAGAAGTTAGCAGTGCAGTATATGCACACAACCAATCCAAGCTGCAAGCACTGCTACAGTGATGCTTTCAAAGCAACCTTTAAACATTTTGACAGTAGCGTGGGCAACAAGGCCCACAATGGTGGCTGTAGGGCGCAGCCACAGGGACAGGCAACGACAGCCATGGTCGCAGTGAAATTCCTATCCTGCCTGGGTGTAAACTGTCTAATTTTTCTGGATTAAAATGAGTCAGTCTTTATTTTTATAAGACAGTGTGACTAACATCAGACTGATTTATGAGTGAAATTGAGACTGACCTAACATTCATTTACATCAGCTATTTGGACATATCATTCATCAGCTTGTGTTTTACATTTTCATCAGTGTTCTGTCTTGCACTGGTTCACATAAAGGCTTGAGCTCAGTATGTGTTTGGCCCTGATTGGTAAAAAAAAAAAAAAAAAC
>NW_019485519.1:0-589 GCF_002814215.2 Seriola lalandi dorsalis | reverse complement strand
AGTAAAATAATCTGTACTCAAGACAGAGGGTCGGAGGGTCAAGAAGACTCTGGTATCATGATTTCAGCCCGGAAAGTGACGAAACACCCGCTGGAGCAATGTGTAAGAAAGACACAGTGTCCAGAAAGAGAAAACTTGTTGAAAAAATCAAACCTAAAGGAAGGATCTCCGTCCAGATGTCCAAGATATATCTCTGTGCAACAGAAAAGTGTTACACAGAAATTTTTACCTATAGCTGCCATTACTGACAGAGGTCCTATAGAATATTTTATTCCTGTAGATTTGGACTTGAACAATACTTCAGACCTGGCTCGGGACTCTCCCTCATCAATCATCCTCTGAATTCCATTTTTGCTCAATATAACTCTGGGAGATAGACTGATATCTCAAGTCAGCGCCACTCACCTGTACTGACCATAAACTATTCTGAACATAAGTCAATTCAGCTCTGGAACATGACCAGTGATGTGGACTCTGACACTAATAATAGACCCAATAGAGGGTTGGTCCGGAGAGCTCGGCTCAGCCTGGAGTCTGAAGAGATCCAGAGGTCCTCTCCGCAACAACATGTTTTTGTTGTTAATTTTAA
>NW_019485518.1:0-589 GCF_002814215.2 Seriola lalandi dorsalis | reverse complement strand
CGATAGTTCAAAGTGATCAGTGAACGATTTATAATAATATGATTTTAAATCCCACCTGCAATACAGGTTTCCAATTTATATTTCAAGCAGCTGCCACACTGATTGTCAGTCGTAGGGGGCGGAGCTGCGGGATTGTTGCTGTCAGACAAGTACCAGGATAAAACTCTTAATATCTACAGCAACTGTTTTGACGGCTTGATGGTTGCAGCTCCTGCAGTGTGAGGATTCATCACTCATTCTGTCGTAAACTTAAATATCTTTGTGTTTCAGGCGACTGATCAAAAACAAAATGTTCGTGGGAGCAAGAAAGAAATAATCGGACGAATCGGTCGTGACAATAATCGTGAGTTGAAGCTTCACTGACGATATTCAAAGCACTTGACAGCAGCTGTGTTGACCATGAGAAATCATTATGAAACCTGAGTGTAAACACTGTGGGTTTGCGGGTCAACACTGCGTTCTGTGTGTTAGCGACACTCCTCCCTCTATGACTGTGCTGAATACAAACATTAGTATTTGTGTGTTTCATACTGAATGAGGTTCAGGTTTAAAGTCCGTGCACCTGTCACTGCGACAGATTATAATGTCA
>NW_019485517.1:0-589 GCF_002814215.2 Seriola lalandi dorsalis | reverse complement strand
AATAAAAGAACAGTGAGAACAATAAAATACAACAAAATTGATTAAGATAAAATAAGTTAAAAGTGTTATCATACTACTGGGTATTAAAGGCCATCCTAAATAGGTAGGTTTTTAGCCTAGATTTGAAGAGGCCCAGGTCAGAAATAAGACGCATCTGGGCAAGGAGCTTATTCCAGAGCCTGGGGGCAGCAAGAGAAAAAGCTCGGTCACCCCAGTGTTTGTATTTTGAGCTGGGCACGTCCAGCAAAAGTTGATTTGTTGACCTCAGAGGTCTACCAGGATTTCGGACAGTTAAAAGCTCAGATACATACGATGGGGCAAGGCCGTTAAGAGCTTTAAAAACAAACATTAAAAGTTTAAAATCAATTCTATAAAGGACAGGAAGCCAATGAAGAGAGATATGTGAAAAAGCTTTTCATTGAGATACTTTTATTAAACCAATCGGAGTTAGAGGAATGTGTCCTAATGTTTGGACCCACCGTGGTATTCTCTGTATCATTGTGAACCGTGAAAACCGACTTGAAAGGAAAAGATCGCTAACTAAGTTAGCACGAAGCTAACGCTAGCCGCGAGTGATGCTAGCGCTATG
>NW_019485516.1:0-589 GCF_002814215.2 Seriola lalandi dorsalis | reverse complement strand
AGGAGGAGGAGGAGGAGGAGGAGCAGGAAAAAGAAAGTAAGTAGGATACTGGACGAAGAGCGAGAGAGAGGAGAAAAAAGGAGGAGAATGGAGGCGGTCAGGGAGGAACAAGAAAAGATAAGGAGGAGGAGGATCGGACTGAGAGGTATGGAAGAAAAGGAGGAGAGGACGAAGGAGATGAAAGAGCACAGCTTATCTATCTCTCCTCCCTGAGGGATCATGAACTTTTACCCCGATCCCTCAGGGATGATATGGCCCTGGTCCCTAAGGTCCCTAAGAGGTCCCTGAGGTCATGATTGGCCCTCATTACTCTGAAAAGGACTGATGGGAAATGTGCAGGGAAGCATTTAGATCAAAACGATGTATAAGTCAGTAGTTAATAACTCAATATCATTTATCACCTCTCAGTAAAATCAATGTGATGTGATGACAATATGATGATGTCATGATCATGTGAGGTCTTCATCCACTGACCGCTGCATCCAACAAGCTTAGTTTCACTATCAATGACTCAACAACCTGAGGATCCTGCTTTAACGTCAGTGATCCATGTAAACGTAACATTGTGTGTTCAAATCCAGCCTCTCAA
>NW_019485515.1:0-589 GCF_002814215.2 Seriola lalandi dorsalis | reverse complement strand
GGTGATACAACACACAGCCCTGCCATCAGTGAGAGTCTATTCCCGATAAGTTGGTGCTGAGAAGTGGAGCATTACGCCAAGAAAAGCACAGAGGAAGAAGACTGCAAGCTCGTTAACATGGTTGTTAAAAGTGCACGATTTAAAATATTCAAAGAAATCTGCTGTTTCAGGTAGGAAATCCACTAACGGTGTATATTATACCTCAGGGATACACACAATGCGCTTTATGGCAACAGCTAACACTAAATTGTTTTCACTTCTGATTGATGTGCTGAGGATTTTTTGAATAATCAGTTGATCATTTGGCCTTTAAGATGTTAGACAACAGGGTTATGATTATCTAAAGTCCAGGGTGAGTTCTGCTAATTGCTTGTTTTGTCAAGCAATCACTTCCCTCAGACCACGGTAAAGAAAAGCATCAAATTCTCTCTTTGGAGAAGCTGGGGACGTTTCATATTTTTGCTTTAAAAAAATACTTAATCGAGTAATTGATCATTAGCTTGCAGATTAATTATCTGTCCATCGACTGCTCAACTAATGGCCTAATCGTTGCACCTCTGCCTAAAACAATAACAAGCATTCACCCTGG
>NW_019485514.1:0-589 GCF_002814215.2 Seriola lalandi dorsalis | reverse complement strand
CTGTTCAGCAGCTTGACAACTGCACTGTTTAGTTTTCAGATAACTGGCTGATGGATACTATTCCACATCTAACATGAAGTTGCATAACATTCGATTACTTTTCAAAGAAAATATAAACACAGCTAGCGAGGATGAATACGCTATCAATTTAGAAGAAACATTACATATGTCCAACAAAGCCTCTTTCAAAACACATTCTAATAACATTATGGAAAGCCTTAAAATTAAACATCAACTTCAAAACACCCTTAGCATACATGCACACTGAGCTAAGCTAAGCTAGCTCTTGTACCGAAGAAGTGAGATTCTGACTGACTGACGCTTAAACGAAACAACATAAACCTCCTGACAGATAAAACACAAGCAGGACTTTACATATACATCACCTCTATGCTATGTGGTTTTACCAGCTGGAGAGAGAGTTGAGAGTTGGATATCAGCCTCATCAAACCGTCTCGCTACAGAGATGATGCCCCCTTGTGGCGAAAATCAGGAATTGACTCCAAATATACATTCCCATAAATTTAACTGAAAAAAGGCTCTGCAATAACAATAAACACATCAAAACTGAAACAACTAAATCACATAA
>NW_019485513.1:0-589 GCF_002814215.2 Seriola lalandi dorsalis | reverse complement strand
GGGGTGAATTTTAACATAACTCACCCGTTAAAATTTTATTGAGGATTAAAAGTTCGCGCCCCACCTCTTTGACGATTTTTGGATTAGCCGTGGGTTCGGCGGAGTCAGGTACTGGGAAGATGGTGACTGTCAGGGAGAGAATCTTATCAGTCATGGTTGAAGGAAAGACCACTGGAACCCTGGATGTCTTACGCTGAAGATATTTATTTAGCTTGGCCAAGGAGAACAGAGGAATCATCAATACAAGCAAATGTGCATGATGTCACCTCAATTCTGATGAGAGTCTCTGTGTCTTTCCTTTAAGTAGCTCTAAAGAATGTCATAGATAATCTACTCTCCATATTTGGTATAATATCTAACTGAAGTGGGAAGAGAGGGATGTGTGAACATTCATTGGTTCGTTAACCATAAACAAGTGAACTTGACCTACGCATGCCCAGGTGCAGGGCTTAGAATGCCAGCCACTTGTTGCTGGACATCCAAGGTCGTGCATTATCTGTCGTAGCTTCCGCAGTATCAGTAGAACTCACAGATGTGTCTGGAGGAGCCACTTGTGCATCTCCTCCTGCAAGATTTAGTTCAGTATCAG
>NW_019485512.1:0-589 GCF_002814215.2 Seriola lalandi dorsalis | reverse complement strand
AGTGGGTGTTGTAATTCTCAATGAGCCTGAGGCGCTGAACTCTAGATAAAAACGTCTGCTAGCCACCGGCAGTGGCACAACCCTTTGAAGGGGCACTGCTATTTATGTCGACCCTGTTGCTCTTCAGCTCTAAGGAGCGGGCTGGTGTTCCTTTGTGTGTGGTAAGAACACCTGGTAGAAATACAGCCGTCAGAAAGCAGGAGAAATGATGACTAACAGAGAAAAGGCTGAATGACAGAGTGTGGTTATATTCCTGTTTTTTGTCAATCAAGACTAGAGATGTTCCAATACCATTTTTTCTTTCTTGATACCGATTCTGATGCCTGAACTTGTAGATCAGCAGACACCGAGTAAAAAATCTGATGCCATCGCATTAAATAAATTTAGCATCTGTGTACTACTAAGCTTGCATAGATGTAATATGATTGCTATCGTTGTATTGCATATCTCAGGTTAAACCCGCTCTTTTATCATCTAATTTGACTGTCAATCAAAAATAAATAAATGGAAATAACAATTCCTTACACTAGCGCTGCCCCTTGAAATTAAATTGCTGACATTTTGATAATGGCTAAAATTGGCTAACGTT
>NW_019485511.1:0-589 GCF_002814215.2 Seriola lalandi dorsalis | reverse complement strand
TTTTTTCAAATTGTGTCCTTGGCTCCAGTTTTCCTCTCAGAGGAATGACGAAAATATTGTGCTTTAAAAATGGCTTTCAGGGCCATTCTGAGAGTCATAGCATAAGTCAAGGACCCTGTGGTGCCTCCTCAGAAAAGCACCATGCTAATTACGGATGCTGTGTTCTTGTATTTTATTCTATCTACACGCGCTATCTGGTGCTGTAGTACGGAAGGCAATCATCAATCTGGGGAGCTTTCTTATTCTCCTCTAGTTTAACTATATAGTAAGTATATATTCTGTTTTTATGTGCTGGGTTGTTTCTGCAGTGTGTTTATATTTTATCTGAATTTGAAGCTGTTTTATTATTGGTGAGAGCATTTCTTCTAACCAGTTTCCTTTTTTTATATATATATACATATATATATATATATACAGTATATAGAGTATAAAGACTTAATTCACAACATCCCCAAATAAAGAGCCCGTTCACCTTTTGTAATCTTTTCTAAATAAAAGTACAATGGGCTGATACACATAAGGCAACACACACTACCTAGCCTATTATTTATCTTAGCATGCATGACACTCGCTATGTATGTTACATATA
>NW_019485510.1:0-590 GCF_002814215.2 Seriola lalandi dorsalis | reverse complement strand
CTACTAAGTTGGGGGAAAGGGTCATAATATGCATTTAGTTGCCGTAATCATCCTGAGTGACTTACTAAACAAATACATTAGGAGGCTTTACATCAGTCCAGTAACTGATGGAGTATTTATTTTGCCATTAAGCAGGCCCATTTATGTCAGAGGTACCTTTTTTACAAGATGCATATTGCCTGCAACATGCACAGAAAAAATAAAAGCGTGAAAAAAGGCTCAAAGAAGCACTCCTGCTCCTGCACGTGAGCAAGCAGATGACCAACAATAACACTGCACAGTGCTTGGCTGTAGTATTAGGCCCAGCTCATGTATCAGGAATCTTGGTTCAAACATGTGGCTGATCGCTGGGGGAAAGCATGAGTCACAGCTCTCTGCTGCCGGGTTCGTCAAGATCTGCGAGAGCAGCGTGTGCTCAGCTGAGGTGACCTTGTTGTCCTCATCTCACTTGGTATTTTTATTTATGTAATGCCACAGTGGGAAATCAGGGCACTGTGCCACATTTGCAGGCCTGATTCAGCGTATGTGTCACCTGAAATGATTGCTACTTAACAACCCACCCAGGCTTATGAAACAGTGTGGACTTGAGA
>NW_019485509.1:0-590 GCF_002814215.2 Seriola lalandi dorsalis | reverse complement strand
GTGTGTGTGTGTGTGTGTGTGTGTGTGTTTCAGGGACCTGGTTCCTCTTCATAACGCCTGTTCATACGGTCACTATGAGGTCACTGAGCTGCTGGTGAAGGTTTGTGTCTCTTCATATTCTTCATATATGTTTGCACTTTATTTAGTGTCATTTTACTCTTGTTATTCCTGTTGCTCCTCCATTTATAAACTCTGCATGTCCAGGACAGGGATCCCTCCTCTCTGCCCTTCCTGAGTTTTCTCCCTTTTTATTGATTTTCTTCCTGCTAAAGGGACGTTTCCCTTTTCGCTATAAAAACAGGTGATGTTGTTTCTTGTAAAGACTTTAAACCCCTCTGAGATAAATGGTTTTTAGACATTATTTCCTGATAAATTAATGTAAATGCTGAAAAATGCCATGTCTCACAATGTTAAGCAAAGTGATAAAAAAAGTTCAGATGCACAATTTTGTGCTTTTCCCTGGTCCTGGTCCTGGCCCTGGTCCTGGCCCTGGCCCTGGCCCTGGCCCTGGTCCTGGTCCTGGTCCTGGTCCTGGTCCTGGTCCTGGTCCTGGTTCAGTACTTTTTGTGTAATCCTGCAGACAAACAAAC
>NW_019485508.1:0-703 GCF_002814215.2 Seriola lalandi dorsalis | reverse complement strand
GAATAACAACTGTTCACAAGTGGCAAGTGACTCCAACGACTGTCGTTATAACACAATAGAGCACTAACGAAGTCGAAACCAACTTTCCACCAACGACATTCATGCAAACGACTGTCGTTGACACTTGGAGCACAAAAGGGAACCAGTGACATCATCAGCCTTGTGAACGCCCACAAGAGGTTAAATACCTGGGTCTCCACACCAGAAAGTAGGACCAGTCCCAGCCTGGTCAGATGCGTACATGAACTGATGAAGCCTCTTGGATGAGAGGTGAAACGTCTTCCCAGACAAATAACCAAGTCCAATTGTTTTTTCGATTTAAAACTCCTTCAGGATACTATGACCTGGACAAATGAGAATATGCACAGGCTGATCCTCCTGATTGATTTCCATAAGACCAGTAAAGGCAAACTCTTATTCTAAAATATGAGCGGATGAGAAAGCAGAGAAAGTGGTGAATTCTCCATTTACAAGTCCTATATTAGAAGACTTTTGGCTTAATCTCACATGACATTATCTGCAATCAGACTATATTGTAATCTTTTATAGTGCACTAAATAAGATTGATCTCTGTCATATATTGCAGCTAGCCTGTATTGCATATTTGATTTGAACAGTCTGGTCAGATTTTTGAGCAACAAATGATCCTCCCCAGGGTGTAAAACTAAATCTCACATAGTAAATACTCTATAATCTTTCATAT
>NW_019485507.1:0-590 GCF_002814215.2 Seriola lalandi dorsalis | reverse complement strand
TGTTGTTCTGGTCTGTTGTTCTGTGGTCTGTTGTTCTGTGATCTTTTGTTCTGTGATCTGTTTTTCTGGTCTGATGTTTGTTGGATGAACTGATTTAGACAGATTTAAACCAGGGCACATGAACATGAAGCAGCTAAGCTCAGGACAGAAACCTGTGGACCTGCAGCTGTGACCCACATGACCCAGGAGGGGGTGTCAGTCGGGGGGGACTGAGAGTGGGTTATCACCTGCGGTTAATGAACACCTGTTGTGTACCTGTCCTCCACAAGCAGCAGCAGCTCTCGTTTTATCTTCACATGACACAGCTTCAAAGAGCAGACCCCACACCGCATCAATAGCCTCTCTGTTCTCCAGGGGCCCGAGCAGGGGCCCGAGCAGGGGCCCACTGACCCCCCAGAGGGAGGAGTGAACACCTACTCTCTTCATGTGTCTTGCTCTAATTGAGCCCTACAGGTGGATCAAAGAGGACGGGTGAGGGAGGAGGCTGAGAGAGAAACATAATTTATTTTACCTGAACAGAGATCAGGTCTCTCTCCACTGAGCTGATGAAGCCACCGTCACATGGTCAAAAGCTCTGGAACCAACAAGCT
>NW_019485506.1:0-590 GCF_002814215.2 Seriola lalandi dorsalis | reverse complement strand
TGTGTGTGTGTGTGTGTGTGTGTGTGTGTGTGTGTTTACCGTATGTGTGTGGCAAGTTCAAATGCTAGCAGTCGGCGTGAGGCAGATATATCTGAACTTTTCATTCTTCTTCCCGCCCCCTCTTTTTTCTTTGTCACACGTTCCTTTATTCTTCACACCATTCATTTATTTCCTGTCCTCTCTGCTCTCTCCTCTCTGCTCTTCTTTCCAACTTTTCTTTTCTTTTCCCACCTTGGTCTTGCCTTCTGTAAACCTCTCACACTTATAATTTGAGGACATCTGGAGGTACAAATAAACAGAGGGCTCTCTCTGTGTGTGTGTGTGTGTGTGTGTGGTGCTGCAGTCGGCAGTGCTCGCAGCAAAACAGCAAGGAAAAATGATGGTAATAAGCTGCAGCCGACGCCTGGATTCTTCCTATATTTTCAATGCTTTTCACCTGATAGGCCCAACTCTTCTGGTACAGGTTTAAAAGCCCATAATAAGCAGCAACCAACCGGTGTTTAAAACCCACAGAACTAATTCAGTGGTCCCATATTCCCTATTCCATTTTTCCTTTCATTTTCCTGAGTTATGATGGATAGTTAGATGTA
>NW_019485505.1:0-590 GCF_002814215.2 Seriola lalandi dorsalis | reverse complement strand
GCTCCACTGGGTTCATCAGCTAATCAGCTAATTGTTTGCTGTTTGGGGCTGGGCAGGAAGCATACATTAGAGCTGCTGAAAGAAGCACAATGCTGCGGACGCAAACCATGAGCCAGAGTGAGCCACAACAGTGAAGTTACAGGCGCCCGAAAACCAAAACAATGAGCTAAAAGAGGGTGTGAGGAACTGCAGAGTCGGGTAAGAGTTCTTTGTGGATTTGTGACTAAGGGACGACCTCCTTCACCCATAAATATTTAGTTTAAAAGCTTTAAGTAACATTTATAATCAAATATTTCTCAGTACAAGGCCATTTCGTTAATGCTGCATTCAAGGTCACCGTCTGTCAATACCTCTGCTGGAGCAATGCAGCCCAGTCATATCATGATTAGCCAAGTTAGCATATAGGGGGCCACTTCGTGACCATGTTCCTCCTGTATTCATTGATGCTAATACACAATTGCTAATCTAGCCAAGGCCTCAAGGACAGATTACTGATCAAATCAAATTGGACAATTCTCTGCTAACAAGGTTAGGACTTGGATTGGGATTGGGAACAGAGGAGGGTAGAGGGAAAGAGAGAGAGAGAGAGA
>NW_019485504.1:0-590 GCF_002814215.2 Seriola lalandi dorsalis | reverse complement strand
GCTCCACTGGGTTCATCAGCTAATCAGCTAATTGTTTGCTGTTTGGGGCTGGGCAGGAAGCATACATTAGAGCTGCTGAAAGAAGCACAATGCTGCGGACGCAAACCATGAGCCAGAGTGAGCCACAACAGTGAAGTTACAGGCGCCCGAAAACCAAAACAATGAGCTAAAAGAGGGTGTGAGGAACTGCAGAGTCGGGTAATAGTTCTTTGTGGATTTGTGACTAAGGGACGACCTCCTTCACCCATAAATATTTAGTTTAAAAGCTTTAAGTAACATTTATAATCAAATATTTCTCAGTACAAGGCCATTTCGTTAATGCTGCATTCAAGGTCACCGTCTGTCAATACCTCTGCTGGAGCAATGCAGCCCAGTCATATCATGATTAGCCAAGTTAGCATATAGGGGGCCACTTCGTGACCATGTTCCTCCTGTATTCATTGATGCTAATACACAATTGCTAATCTAGCCAAGGCCTCAAGGACAGATTACTGATCAAATCAAATTGGACAATTCTCTGCTAACAAGGTTAGGACTTGGATTGGGATTGGGAACAGAGGAGGGTAGAGGGAAAGAGAGAGAGAGAGAGA
>NW_019485503.1:0-590 GCF_002814215.2 Seriola lalandi dorsalis | reverse complement strand
TGAAGGCCATCGTCCGATACAGGGAGGACCAGGACCTGGAGAACGCCATCGATTTCATCCAGAAGAAGGTGAAGAAGAAGAAAAGCGACTGAGCGGCAGTGGCCTGTTACCGTCCAGTCTGTTGACGGAGAGCTGTTGAACTGAGAGACTGTTACTTGTCTTTCTTTGCAGTTTCAGTGCTGTGGAGTAGAAAGCTACAAGGACTGGTCCCACAACGTCTACTTTGAGTGTACAGACACCAACCCCAGTCTGGAGTTCTGTGGAGTTCCCTTCTCCTGCTGCATTCACCTGCAGAACCAGGTCAGAACCAACCCCCGTCTCTGTGGTCCTCAGAAGGTTTATAATGGGACAGGATTTTCTCCATCTTTGGGCTTTTGAAACAGTAATTTCACTAAACAGTTGCTGATAATTTTGTAACTTCTATAAAAGCACTGAACTATATCATCAGTGATACATAAATGAACAACAGGGTATCATCTACATACGTGTAAATATTAACCTCGTGTTTCTTCCTGTGTGCGAATCAGACCTGCAGTTTTAAACTCTTTTTTCGTCTCCTTGTGGCTGTGTTCATCTGAGCAAACAACATT
>NW_019485502.1:0-590 GCF_002814215.2 Seriola lalandi dorsalis | reverse complement strand
CGGAACGAGTTAATAATTCATCATTTTATTTTGAAATGATCTTTATTTTCCTCTGTTTCTGAGTGAATCGTGCTCTGCAGCGGGTTTGTGCAGATTCATGGTTGTTTTCCCCACATATGCTGCTGTGTGGTTCATTTGCATGCCGAATTTACAGTTAGACACCTGTGTTTTAGATTCAGGTGTTTAATCACGTCTTCCTCACAAACAGACTTAACAAGTAGGGGAGGGAAAATTGAATAGCATATTTTGTGGATGGAGTTTTGCAGATATGCTTCAATTTCAGGATAAAACAACTAGTAAAGCTACTGCAGAACATGTTGGACAGACTCAGTAAGTTCCACTGTTGTAGGAATAATTTGTTATATTATAAAATTATATTAATAATGATAGTGACACATTGTGTTCAGTTTCTATGTAAAGTTGTTTCAGTGAGCTACAATAGACCATATCATCTCTGCTCAAAATTTTCAAAACTAAACCCTTGCATTCACACAGATTTTCAGCAATATGAAGTGGAAGTAATTGATTTCTGGCTTTTGTTCAGGTTTGAAGCGCAACAGGAGACTCCGCCACGATGAAGAGGAAGAGGA
>NW_019485501.1:0-590 GCF_002814215.2 Seriola lalandi dorsalis | reverse complement strand
GGCCAACCTCTGTCATCATTTAAAGGTGAGGTGCGCAATAGTGCCTGTCCTTAATTGACTAAGTCAATTGGCCATGTGAAGTTAAGGGTTATCAGCTTCCACAGTACTTTGGGTGTCCATCCATGAGAAGATATCCTTGTGAAATGCAATTAGGTTTGCTATTAAATCACAGCACTCATGTAATATATGTGAAAATCAGTGTCAGTGTCTGTCATATGGCATAGAAAGGAGGTTATTAAAGTTATTATGAAACGATTATATCATTACTCATGCAGTAATTGTCTCCTACACACGGTTTATGTGCTTCAAACACAGGCATTACAACACACTGATCTCAAACATAAAAATAAACACACAAACAAAAAGAATAAAATTGGACACACACACACAAACACACACAATCATATGCCTACACACAGGCCTTCAGCCACATGTAGGCACACTAATATGCGAGTGTATGGATGCACACACCCACCCACACACACACACGTGCATGCACACACACGCGCGCGCGCACGCACGCACACACACACACACACACACACACACACACACACAGACCCTTCTCATCTCCATAATTACTGTATAGT
>NW_019485500.1:0-638 GCF_002814215.2 Seriola lalandi dorsalis | reverse complement strand
GAGGATTCAGGCGATTTTACCAGAGGTGGCCAGCATCATGAGGGGGTGATTTAGGCAAAAAAAACATTTTTGTCAAAACATGACTTAGGCCATTATTTTAGGAAGGTGACGATATGTACTTGTGTCTACCTATTTCAAGCAGTTTTAGGTACTGACAATTTAATTTGCATTGTGTAATGGAATGAATTAAAACAGTGGTTCCCTAATATGAAAGAAAAATATGGACTAAGCTTTTTCTGATGGGCTTATATCCAGAGAAACTTAATTACAGAAAATATAAAAAAGCTTTTATAAACCTCAGCTTTCTTTACATGTATTTACATGTATTACGCAACGTATATTGCGCATATTACATGAATCTAAAAGGCTGTATTACATGGTATTAAAATAGAAATATTGTGGCAAAGAAATATTTTTATCCTATACTTTTCAGCAGTATTGTAATATAAGGTCAAGTTGTAGTAATTTTTTGGCCAATGAGGAACCACCAGAGTGGTTCTTAAAATATGAGGCTTATATGACAGAATTGTCACCTCATCCTTAAACTTTCTTACTAACACAACTCAAAGTTTTATTATTTTATGACGATGTTAACAGCATAAAATTGGTGAGAATTTATTGTCTTGGCCAAAAATTGT
>NW_019485499.1:0-602 GCF_002814215.2 Seriola lalandi dorsalis | reverse complement strand
GTACGTGGGGGGGTGGGGGGTGAAAAGGGGAAGGGTGAAGGGGGAGAAAGGAGAGTGGGAGAGAAGTGCTGTGTATGGGGGAGGGAAAGGGCAGATGCACCCATGATGAGGACAGGAGGGTACCAAGAGGACCCACTACCCCTCCACCCACCCACCTACACACACACACACACACACACACACACACACACACTCCCGCTTACGTCTCTCATTTGAGAGAGCTGTCAGCAAAATGAAGGAGAAGAGACAGAAGTAATGTAATGAGTGCGGTCTCGACACAGCCCCGGCATGTCTCTGCCGCTTCACTGGTCATCACTACATCCCACAGAGAAACGAGAGTGTTTGCTTTTATCTGCCGTTGTTCCCTCCCCCTCTTCCTCCCCCTCCTCCTCCACCACTCGGCTGGTTGCCATGACAACAGCGGAGCTCCACCCAGGAAAGAGATGTGTATGCTGGGAGAAAGAGGATTATTGGGGTCAGTGGTCTCTCGCATGCGTGTGTCTCTCTCTCTTTCTCTCACGCACATGCACACACACGTTTTCTCACAGCTTATGACTATGCATAAACACGTAACAATACAGTAACTGATTATTTTACATGAA
>NW_019485498.1:0-590 GCF_002814215.2 Seriola lalandi dorsalis | reverse complement strand
CTCTCTCTCTCTCTTTATTCACAGGCCACCCATAATTCATTAGCTCTCCCTCTCATCCTCTCTATATTTCCCTCCGTCTGCAGTGTGACCAATGCTGGGTTTCTGAAAGCTTGTTCGGATATTTTCTGGAATGAAGCTGCTGACAGTCGATATTCTGCACCGCCATTCAGCATGTTTTAAATTTGACCGTTTTTCATGCCAAACCTCATTCAGAAAAAGACATTTTTTATTTTTAAAAAGACCGTGGGACAATAAAAAAAAAGATGAAACCACAGATTTGACAGACTTGACAGCAGAATCAATCGCACTGCGTTTTATCCATTATGTCAACAACATGTAACCGGATCAGTCTTTTAATATTAAGATGATACGTCCATCCATCCACATGAAGAAGAACGACAGCTTCAGTCTGACCGTGATCCTAGAAAAACAGATTCTCACTATGACTGGTCAGTTTCTGGTTTCATCTGGTCTCAGGTCAGGCATTGTCTCAATTAGTTTTTTTCTTTTTTGAGGCTTCACTTTGAGCATCCATCAGTCACACACACACACACACACACACACACACACACACACACACACACACACAA
>NW_019485497.1:0-590 GCF_002814215.2 Seriola lalandi dorsalis | reverse complement strand
GTCGGCACATTTTTCTTTCTGTAGATGTGATTAATTTTCTGAATCCTGTAGTTATCCACGCAGATAATTCCCAGATCAAATTTCTGGATGCCCAGGATGTGCCTCAGTGTGTCAACATCCTTGCGTAGTCTGGCGCGGCGAAGAGGCACCACCTTTTGGAGGTTCCTTAGTACTACTCCCATTTTAAAACTCCGCGTAAAAAGACAAAACAGTTATTGAAAGATCTTCAGACATAGGTTTACATTAAATCCAACCCACCTCCGACGACGACCAGGTACAATTAATTCCGTAGCGGTAGGTTTAGGGGAAAACGTTGGTTAGCTTTACGTTAGCCGCGATGCTCAACCATTCCAGGCAGGCAGAATTCAAGGTGACACGTCCCGGCAGTCTCAACATAAAGTTCCCCGAAACCTATAATGTAAGCTTTCTCTGACTTATGTGGGTATGTTAATGTATTTAAAAAAAAATTTAAAGTTTTTGTCATTGAAGGAAAACGATTGCTTGCCGGTGCAAAACCTCTTCGAACAATGAATCAGTCGACGTTGGCAATCGCGGAACGGAGTTTAGCATTGAACGGGGGACCAAAAAAA
>NW_019485495.1:0-655 GCF_002814215.2 Seriola lalandi dorsalis | reverse complement strand
AATGACATAGTATAGTAAGGCATAAAAAGTCATAAAAACGTCATACTATAGTAAGGCATGAATAGTCATAGTATAGTAAGCCATAAAAAGTCATAGTATAGTATGGCATAAAAAGTCATAAAAACGTCATAGTATAGCATGGCATAAAAATGGCATAAAAACGTCATAGTATAGCATGGCATAAAAAATCATAAAAGCGTCATAGTATATTAAGGCATAAAAAGTCATAGTATAGTAAGGCATGAAAACTCATAGTATAGTAAGCCATAGTATAGTATGGCATAAAAATGTCATAAAAACGTCATAGTAGAGTATGGCATAAAAAGTCACAAAAATGTTATAGTATAGTAATGCATAAAAAGTCATAGCATAGTATGGCATGAAAAGTCAAAGTATAGTAAGGCATGAAAAGTCATAAAAACGTCATAGTATAATAAGGTATAAAAATTCATAGTATAGTAAGGTATAAAAAGTCATAAAAACAACATAGTATAGTATGGGATAAAAAGTAATGAAAACGACATAGTGTAGTATGGCATAAAAAGTCATAAAAATGACATAGTATAGTAAAGCATTAAAAGCCATAGTATAGTAAGGCATAAAAAGTCATGAAAATGTGATAATATAGTAAGGTATAAAAAGTCAAAAAAGTCAT
>NW_019485494.1:0-591 GCF_002814215.2 Seriola lalandi dorsalis | reverse complement strand
TGATAATGATGTGAACTGTGATGGATGCTTGAGTGATTCTCCTTCATTTCCTCTTCCAAATAATAATAATATGAGACAATAATCAATAGGAATGTTGACCTGAGCCTTAGCCAATGATTTTAGAATAACTGAGGTCATTAGTCCAAATTCCCCCAGGACAACCCCGCCCACCTGAGACAATGTGAATCTCCAAGATGTTGGTGTGGTCCTTATAATTAATATCAAATATTCTGATAGTTGCAGAGAGAGAGAGCAACTGGAAACTCAGGGAGAGAGAGAGGGGATGACATGCAGCAAGGTACCAGGTGAGCCACCAGGTGAGCCACCAGGTAAGCCACCAGGTGAGCCACCAGGGTGCCCTAATATCCCTAATATCTAATATTTAGATTTGGAGTCTCAGTAAAAGATCTCTGACAAATCAAATAGGATCAATAAACCTGAACAACCTGCTGCAGATGATGAGATGATGGAGGGGAAGAACAACATATACATGACGATGATAAGTGTTACTGGTATCTTGTTATTTCCAATAATGTAACTGATGTTTCTCACCAGTCTTAAGCACAGCCTACACCACTGAATCCTCACTGC
>NW_019485493.1:0-591 GCF_002814215.2 Seriola lalandi dorsalis | reverse complement strand
GCAACATGGCCAGAAAAAAAGTCCATAAAAATGCAAATTCTTTCTAAACCAGTACAAATGACCCAAGTTAGTGTATAGTAAAGATCTGTTAGATCAGCATGCCACTGTTGGTCAAACTCTTTAGGTAAATGCCACCTCATCTTGTATTGAATGCGGTTCATGACACACCAGAGTTTTTCCAATCTGGCACAAGCCAAAC
The DNA here is from genome assembly GCF_002814215.2 of Seriola lalandi dorsalis. Lineage (NCBI taxonomy): Eukaryota > Metazoa > Chordata > Actinopteri > Carangiformes > Carangidae > Seriola > Seriola lalandi. Next base: position 392 of record NW_019485493.1, on the reverse strand, counting down.
ATTTCATTGCTCATAATTCTACTACATTACTTTTACCCACATTGTAGCAGTCAGTCACTGCTGGTCCAGCACCACCAGCACATCTAAATGTCCACTTGTCATCTCAGTTCAAGGCTGGATACCTCTAAAAGTACTGAATTAAATCATGTCAGCATCGGCTGTACTTTTAGACTCCTGCTACTGAAGACCAGCAAGTTATTACCTCTGCCAAGAAGGTTTCACCCATGTCTGTTTGTCTGTTTGTTTGTTTGTTTGACCATAAGATTTCACAAAAAGTACTCAACCGATTTGCACCAAATTTAGTAGAGGAATGGGGCATGTGCCAATTGGGGCATGTACCAATTAAATGTTAGTCTCGATCCAGTTAAAGGCGTGGATCCAGGAATTTTTTT
>NW_019485492.1:0-591 GCF_002814215.2 Seriola lalandi dorsalis | reverse complement strand
GTCTCAGCACTCAGACAGGAAAAGTGAAAACCAAACAAAGTCCTGACTGTGAGGCTTTGTTTATGTGCAGGATGTGTGGGGTGAGACCTTTGTCCTTCAATATGCTGTGACGTAAAGGTGCGCTGCAGGGATTTCCAACATTTTTGGCAGGCAAACCTACAAAATATGGGCTGAAAAATCACTTTCTAACCCCATCATTTGACATAAATTTACACTGGATATATTTAGATTGTATCAGGATGTTTAGCAGGCCTATAGGGCCTAATATTTCCAAGAGTGACAAATCCACCTGCTCTCGCAAGTTTTAGAGGATAAGGTTGTTGGTATTATATATTTTTCTTATTTTAAACAAATCCCAAAGACCAAAACCAGCAATAACTTGATCCTGTGTGTGTGTGTGTGTGTGTGTGTGTGTGTGTGTGTGTGTGTGTGTGTGTCAGTGTCTCTGACTGATGTATGTATCATGACTATCATGAAGTATGACGCCTAGCCTTATTCCAGGCAGGAGGAGGTGACTGTCCTTTAGTTGGACTGACCTGTGTCGTGTGTTTCAGATGAAGGATTCTTTGGTCCAGGAGCTTCAGCAGAAGG
>NW_019485491.1:0-591 GCF_002814215.2 Seriola lalandi dorsalis | reverse complement strand
TTTTTTTTTCTCTCTTAAGTATATTTTCCTTTTCTTTGAGAGCAATCCGCTTCTCTTAAATCCACAAGATTAAGGACTGGCTATAATTCCAAATAAGAGGCTTCAAAAATCCACAGAAGAGACTTCAGGGACTTAGGACCATCCTGTGGTGAAATCACTAAGCCTCAAACACACAGTGGAAGTGTGTGTCTGGGACTGAGAGTGGAGACACTCCAGACAACTGGGGGATGTGACCTATGAGTCATGTCTGATTCATGAGCAGGGTGGACTGACTTCCGGGACAGGTCTGTTGATTTGCATCCCAAAACTTTACATCTGTCTCTTCGATTTTCAAGAAAAACATAAACAAGTGTTACAGTGTTTTTTTTTTTACAAGGAAGCATTTTTGGGGAGATGAAAAAATAGACAGAAACTTACTGACAGATGTTAAAGAATGATGACAACATGGCAGCAGCTTTGTTCCACCCCAGCACTGTTTTCATAGTTATCTGGTACTTTATTGATCATTGTAGAGATGATTTAACACATTAATGTACTTCTTCATTTTGAATTAATTTCCTCTGCGATGGAGGTTCTGTCGTGTGTGTGCCC
>NW_019485490.1:0-591 GCF_002814215.2 Seriola lalandi dorsalis | reverse complement strand
GTGTGTGTGTGTGTGTGTGTGTGTATATATATATATATATATATATATGTATATATCAAGTGTGCCTGTGTGTGTGAGTTTGTGTATTTGTGTACTCTCTTCAGCCAGTACACACCAGTGCGTCTCGCTCATCAGGGGCTCAGTGCAGGGACTCTCCGCTCCTCATGCAGAGAGAGGAATTGCTTTCAGCTGTTTTATAAGCTGCTGGGAGAAAGAAAAAATCAGTTGAGTTACAGCGTGTTCCTGCAGACATTCAGCGCGCCTTTCAATACTGAACGATGCAGATAGCTTAAATGGGATTGAAGTCTGTTTGTGTTGCCCCATTAGGCCTGCCACAGATCCTCATTAAGCAGATGTCTCTTTCAAAAGGCTGGAGTTAGTGAATTTGCAAAGAGCAGGGAAGCAGAGGTTTTGAGATATTTTCATGTGATAGAGCTCGGTATTTTCTCAATGCAGAGCTGTTCAGCTGTCAAACGCATACAAATGGGATCAGATTTACTGATTTCTGCTGGTTTAATGTAGGAGTGTTTGGCCTGTTTTGCTTCTGCTGCTTATCAACCTGAGTCAGGTGCCCTGTGACAAAGCACTTTG
>NW_019485489.1:0-591 GCF_002814215.2 Seriola lalandi dorsalis | reverse complement strand
TCTCTCTCTCTCTCTCTCTCTCTCTCTCTCTCACTCGCCCTCAGCATGTGGAGGAAGGGGGTCCTGCCCACGAGGCAGGGCTGAGGGAGGGAGACCTCATCACCCACGTCAACGGAGAGCCGGTCCATGGTCTGGTTCACACAGAGGTGGTGGAGCTCATTCTGAAGGTATACACACACACTCGCTACTTTAGTAATTTAAAGTCATAGAGAACACAGAGGTTATCTGTTTTTAGTTTTCTCTTCTTCTCCCACTGATTTAAAAGATTTAAAATCAAACTATAAATATTTATGAGATAAAATGTATGTGGTTTTCACTAGTCACTAATCCTGTGTCTGTCCCTCAGAGCGGCGCTAAAGTGTCCATCTCTGCCACCCCGTTTGAGAACACGTCCATCAAAGTTGGCCCCGCCCGAAAGACGGGCCACAAATCCAAGATGGCAAGACGCAACAAGAAGACCAAGAACAAGGAGGGGCAGGAGAGGTGAGATGTCAGACATCACTGTGTGTGTGTTTAATGGAAGCGCACGCACGCACACACACACACACACACACACACACACACACACACACACACACACACACACACACA
>NW_019485488.1:0-591 GCF_002814215.2 Seriola lalandi dorsalis | reverse complement strand
GTGCTGGTACAGGAAGTGGCACCAATATGCGGTTCATCTTGAGGTCTGTGTGTGTGTGTTGTGTGTGTGTGTGTTGTGTGTGCCAGCAGACTGGTAGACGATTAGCTTGCTGAATGAACGGAGGTTTATCTGAGGTCAAGTGTGGACTGAATCACCCAAAAAAGGCCCTGACTTCCCGTCTTTGTAGCTGGTGGTGTCTCTGTGTGCCTGTCTGAGCATGTGCCGCCTGTTTTCTTTGTGTCAGCATGTACTGTAGGCAGAGTGTGCTTATGTGTGGGTGTTTGTGTGTTTAAACATCTTTTTTTTTCTCTGCTGTGAGGCTGTCACTTGAGACACTTTTGTACACCTTTGAAAAAGAAAATACGGTTATTTATACCAAACATGGAAGAATCCGGCGCCAGCAGGAGCAGCTAGTATGATGGCAAAACACCATGAAACGCCTTACACTGCAGTAACCTGGCAGCAGTGTTCCTCTTCTTGATGCCGTAGTTTGTAGGGCTTCCACTCATTCTTGATTGAACAGCAGATCATTTTCTCAGGTAATTCATTGGCGTGTTTAAACTTAAAAAAAAAAAAAAAAAAAAATAATTT
>NW_019485487.1:0-591 GCF_002814215.2 Seriola lalandi dorsalis | reverse complement strand
TAGACTAATAAAAGTTTATAAGTCGTCTCCTCAGCTGTTCTAAACACTGTGTTAAACTGAACGACTGTACAGAGGAGCGCTGTTGTTTCCTGCCTCCGTAGAAACACAAACACTGTGATGTTGAACTGAGTTTCCCTCCTTCACTTCAGCTCTGCCGTTTGTCAGGTTTCTGTCAATAATCAGTTTTTTACCCACAGTTCCAGTTTTCAGCAGCTCTCAGCACCGCGTGGAGCCGCAGCACCCGAAGGAAGCTTAATGACCGTGGCCCCGCTCTGCCGCCGGCCGCCGTGACTGACGGCCTGACGGCTCTTGATGAATGATGTTCTCCGCCTCGACAGACTGAGACCAACGCCAGGCGGTGGGAGGTGATTCAGCGGCCAAACATCAGCCCTCTGTCCTCTGAGGGCCCCCCCCGAACACCGTAATGAGCCCGCCGCTCGGTTCAGCGGAGGGCCACAGGGGCCGGGGCCGAGCAACCAGGGGCGAGCATGACAACGTGATGGAGGGCGAGCGACGGAGCCGGTGAGGAAATGAGGGAAAGGAGCATGTCACTGCTGTCAGGAGAAAAGCTCATTCCTCCAGGTTTTTCTT
>NW_019485486.1:0-715 GCF_002814215.2 Seriola lalandi dorsalis | reverse complement strand
AGAATGAAAACAATCTCTGTCCAGGTGCTTTAGCTCTGTATTAGAAATAATGTCCGTACTAACACACCTGAAAACGCATATCACATGACACTGGGCATGCACATGCTGCTGTAAACAGGATGCAGATTGTCTGGTCTGCAGTTAGTTGAATAGTTGCAGAAAATACTACAAATGAGGAACAGCAAAGGCAAAAAATAAGACCAGAGATTTCTTTGATTTGACCATCGTCGAGGTGGAACTGTTACTGAGAGTAGAACATGAATGTCAGGCATCATGGCGGCAGAAAACACAGACTGAGAATCGTTGTTCTCACCCAGAAAAGGGCCACTTGATAGGAGCAAAAGGAATCAGAGAAGGATACGTTGTTAGTAGTGTGTAGTAGTGTAGTAGTGTAGTGTTCACAAGTGGCGAGTGACTCCAACGACTGTCCTTATAACACAATAGAGCACTAACGAAGTCGAAACCAATTTTCCACCAACGACAGTCATGCAAACGACTGTCGTTGACACTTGGAGCAGAAAAGGGAACCAGTGACATCATCATCCTTGTGAACGCCCACAAGAGGTTAAATACCTGGGTCTCCACACCAGAAAGTAGGACCAGTCCCAGCCTGGTCAGATGCGTACATGAACTGATGAAGCCTCTTGGATGAGAGGTGAAACGTCTTCCCAGACAAATAACCTAGTCCAGTTGTTTTCGATTTAAAAAACTCCTT
>NW_019485485.1:0-663 GCF_002814215.2 Seriola lalandi dorsalis | reverse complement strand
GGTAGAATTGCATGTTCCCCTCAACTGAGGATTCAGGCGATTTTACCAGAGGTGGCCAGCATCATGAGGGGGTGATTTAGGCAAAAAAAACATTTTTGTCAAAACATGACTTAGGCCATTATTTTAGGAAGGTGACGATATTTTCCTGTGTCGTTTTACTCACCAGCTTCAAATCAAATAACTGACTCTGCTTGTGAAATACACACCGGGACGTACCACTCTGTCAATAAGTGAATTTGTATTTGACCGGAAGGTTCCAAGTGGTTGATGGGTAATGTATTATTGTTCCACATAAATGACTTCTTGCAATTTGTCTTTTTCCACTGTGTATAGCTGTATCTGTGGGATTTCGTCTGAGCAAAAAGCACATCCTCAAGTGCAGGTGCAGAGGTGAGTCTCTGTTGGTCGTACTTTTTGGTTAAAAACTTGCAATGCAATGCAAAGCCAAACATTTTCTCCCACCAGATCCAGATTATTATCTGGATCTGCACCAAACTGTACAAGCTCAAGCTCTTTTTTTTTACATCGAGTTTCATGTATTATTCCCTGAGAAATAGACAGAAATGTTGAATGAATTGTACAATGTTAAGGAATCAGATCTGCCCCCAAATTGAATGGGTTCTTCGTTGGTTCGTACACCATCCATCCACCAAGTACAGTGCA
>NW_019485484.1:0-591 GCF_002814215.2 Seriola lalandi dorsalis | reverse complement strand
GAAGAAGAAGAAGAAGAAGAAGAAGAAGACAAAGAAAAAAAAAACTGAATTAATCAAGTGGGGAGGGGTACACGAAGGAATGGGGGGATGAGGGTGCACGTTGGGTGTGGGGTGGAGGTCTATATCCCCCAGTGATGCTGTGAATCAGAAGGGATGGGTAAATAAATGTGTTATGTATGACCAAGCGCACAGACAGGGCTCTGGGGCTACTAGCTGGTCCAGTCACGATGCACTCAGACAAGAGAATAAATCAGCACACAATTAGGGCTTGTGATTTCATTTATGGTACCTACGAGCGCTCCAGTGGCAGATTCTGGCAGATGTCATTTCTAGCCAATTGATTTTGCTGCTGTCCCGAGGCCCGAGCAGTCATGGCCCCTCTGTCCGGATTACAAATGGATGGCAAATACGAGCCAAATGGCTGTCCAGGCAATTTCTGCAAGATAGGAGCAGAATAATGTAAGAGACTACAGTGGCACTGAAGGAACAAAGACAGAGACAGACACACACACACAAACACACACACACACACACAAACACACACACACACGTATGGAGGCGCTGCCTGAGCTGTTATCATACTGTAAATAT
>NW_019485483.1:0-591 GCF_002814215.2 Seriola lalandi dorsalis | reverse complement strand
CCAATATGCACCATACCTTATGACGCTGACGCAGTTTGCCTCCAACCACGTGTTTCACTGTGACCTGTGCACTCAGCGTGGCTTCATTTGCCAGATATGCCATGCTGATGACACCATCTTCCCCTTTCAGTTTGATAGCACCACCAGGTAAGTTATCCTGGACCACCTTATTCCTGCTTTCACCTCCTCCCTGTTTTCCTCACCCCATTCATTCATCCCCAAAACTGCTTTTTTCATTCACAATATTTGTTTCAATTCAAAGAGCCAACAGTTGATGTTGATGATGAAAGAAAAGATAATGTCTAAAGAAAAAAGAGACTTTGGGACCAAAAATGTGGCCGAACAATCAGATTTTTATCTTACACACTCACTCCCACTGTTTAAACCATCTGTGAGTGTCTGTTTTTCCAGCTCGCAGTTTGGTTGCCATTATTTTCTGGTCTTCCTTAGTTACTTTTAAGCTCCTCCCACTGACATCAAACATCAATAAATTAAAAAAGTTTGTCTTTTGCATTCTGAGTCCCAGCTACATTTTAACCTTAGAGTTAGTGCTTGGTGTTAAAAACATGATTTTTATAGGCATTTGTGTAT
>NW_019485482.1:0-591 GCF_002814215.2 Seriola lalandi dorsalis | reverse complement strand
CACACACACACACACACACACACACAGTCTAAATGAAAGGTGCTTATAGAATACCAGGTATGAGTCCCCTCCCACCTGTGACATCACCTGTTTTAATCGCATGAGACTAATCAGCCAATCAGTTGAGCTTTAATTGTACAGCTGAGCATCTTTCAACAAACAGGTGTGTGTCATCAAACTGTTCCAGCCAATATCCTCCAATGAGAAGTCTCATGTGCACCTCGTGTCACACGGAATAGATGATCAGGTGGGAAGAAGAGGAAGAGGAGGAAGAGGAAGAAAAGGAAGAGGAGGAGGAGGAAGCCTCTGCGCCGGCGTACATACGTCTTATTTTCATGGACACGATATCTCAGAAACGCTTTGAGGGAACAAATTTGGCAAAAACATTCACTAGGACTCAAGGATGAACTGATTAGATTTTGGGGGTCAAAGGTCAAGGTCACAGTGACCTCACAGAACATGATTCTGGCCTTGTGAATGCAATATTTCCAGAAAACTTTCACAAAAATGTTTAATATTTTCTATGACTGTGGATGAACAGGGATGTGACCTGGAACTAGTCTGAGTGGCGGAGGGATACGACCACGAGGA
>NW_019485481.1:0-591 GCF_002814215.2 Seriola lalandi dorsalis | reverse complement strand
GTGTGTGGATGTGTGTGTGTGAATTTAACAGGTAGATGAGAAGTTGCCACAGCAGATTAGGTAATTGGTATTCATCGCAATGGTTCAAAATCAAAAGCTCTCAGAGACAGATCTTTGTAGGATGTGCCAAATACATCTGTCTTCAGTTTTGGAGGAAAAGCACCTATTCTCCCCTTCAATCACAGAGATCCGTGCAGGTGTGTGTGTGTGTGTGTGTGTGTGTGTGTGTGTGTGTGTGTGTGTGTTCATATGTATGTGTGTGTAACAGAATCCGGCAGGGTGGGAGGGATTGCTCCTCAGCCAGGCTTCTTGATGGGTAACAAGGGGATTTTCATCTTGACAGTGTGGCCAAACAGCTCTCCATCGATCTTCTTATGGACAGAAATGTCGGCTAAATTTCAGGCTTTAAATAACTGACAGACAGTCTTCTTTAATGGTACCAATAGTTAATCATTATGTAATCATTTCTATTGAGTCAGCTTTACTGTTAGAGAAAAGAAAAACCTTTTCCTGCCAATTGCTATATGTGTCTTCATGCCTTATTTGTCATAGACAGAAGGAATTCAAGATGAAGAGTGTAAAGAAAGGGGG
>NW_019485480.1:0-591 GCF_002814215.2 Seriola lalandi dorsalis | reverse complement strand
CCTGAACACCAGCAGAAGGGGGGGGGGTACACATGATGGGGGATGGGTTGCCCGTAGCTACAGGCAAGATTTAAAGGGCCAGTGCCTTTTTTTTTTGTTTGTTTTTCCTCTTCACAGCTCGCCTAAGATTGATGACATGGGGTCAAGAGGGGGAGGAGGAGGAGGGGAGGAAAGGGGGAGGTACTGGGTCAAGAGCAGACCCAGAGGGAGAGACAGTGCTGATTTGAAACTGAAGAGCTGCAGGAGCGTTGGATTTATCCTCCTGCATCAACAGCTTCTAACACAGGAGTATTTCAGAATAAAAGCAGGAGCTCTGCCATCAATACTGGCTAAATACAGAGTTAATATTTATTGTGTAGTTTCCTGTCAACTTCCTGGAAACTTTCTTTATATTTTCCCTAATTAATCAGCCTGGTCCTGATTATAAGACACATGGAGAAAGTGTGAGCTTTATGAAGGACCTGCTCGTTAGGAATGATGTCACAGCTCAGAGGAAATCAGCTGATTAACAGATGCCAGAGTCCACCAGAGTCTCAGTTAATTTAGTGTGTGTGTGTGTGTGTGTGTGTGTGTGTGTGTGTGTGTGTGTGT
>NW_019485479.1:0-591 GCF_002814215.2 Seriola lalandi dorsalis | reverse complement strand
ACTCACTCACTCACTCACTCACTCACTCACTCACTCACTCACTCACTCACTCACTCACTCACTCACTCACTCACGGACATTTGGGGATGTAGCACTGAACTGTTGCGGCTCCAGCCAAAGAAAGAAAGCGGTTGGTTATTGCAGTAGACTGGCAGTGTGTATGCAGGAGAAAATCACAAGTCACTTTCAGGTCTTAACTGGATTGAAGCTCTTTAGGCTGCAGAGATCCCATCTCATCGTCCTCACGCAGTGATCTATTAAGCTGGAACAAGAGCCCAGTCGTTCAAGTAAGGCCCTGCATTAATGTCTCCACTGATGACTTGAAGCCCAGAGACAGACACCACACATGGTATTCACACTCTTGCCCCGCTGATCCCCCTTTTCACTTTTCACCCATTTTTCCGATCCCTGAAGAGCTGCTGATAAAGTCAGGCTGCGTCTCTAACACCAGACAACAATGTCCGCTTCAGACAGTATAATGAAACATGGCTACTCATTAATTACAGGAGTGGTACACCTACAGAAGAGTCTGAATTAATTTCCCTGGTTTTGGCAGGGACATTCGTGGTCACTTTGCTCACACAAACATTC
>NW_019485478.1:0-591 GCF_002814215.2 Seriola lalandi dorsalis | reverse complement strand
TCGTCCTGTGCTGCCCCCATCCTTGTGTTTCCCCTTCGATGGATGGCATTGGTTATGGTTTCCGCCACCGCAACTCAAAAATGTAGTATTCAATTTTAAAGTTTGAGCACGCAGAAAATGACAGATAGCAGCTTTTAAAGAATGCTGTTGTAATTGCACCCTGCTATTGGCTGGCGCCAGGTGGTATCTTCTTGCACAGAGTAAAACACGTGGTAGCACATTTCATCTTAATCTAGTTTATTGCGTGATTTCTGTATCCATTGGGGAATAAGCAGCCAACATGTGTGGGAAATGCCATAGGGTTATAGGTTAGTTTTCTTTCCATCTTCCTCAATTTTCAGAGTCAACATTGATTGTATTCCTCCTTAGTGACACATCCTGCTCCTTAAACTGGTGCTTGATAATCCTCTTTTCTCTCTCCTCAGCACCTGATAATGTCGCTGTGACAGTTTACTGTTTGATTTCTATGAATTGCTTCACGATGATTGACAGTTTGACGGACCCTGTAATTGGCTGCCTGGTCTGTTCAGTCACCAAGTAAATAATAGGGATGGTGATGGGAGTCTGGGGCCTTTCATGTCTATTCATTAT
>NW_019485477.1:0-591 GCF_002814215.2 Seriola lalandi dorsalis | reverse complement strand
TGTTTTCTCCAGAGGTAACTATCAGATTCAGACACACACACACACACACACACACACACACACACACACACCATTGAGCCAGCGTGAGTCGTGCTGCTCGGTGCGAATGGAGGGGCGTTTCCCCAGACTTCTGAAGATGGTGAAGTCACGCCCCATTAAATCTGTGGCCACACCTGCATACAGCTCATCACCTAGGAGACAGAATTAATCAATAACTCATTGATTGCTTGGGAATGTTTTAATGATGACTCACACACCAAACTATGTATGAAAATAAAATGTTTACGATTATACACTCGTGAAGTGGCATCAGCTCCGTTTTCTGAACTGAATCAGTTCTGATACGATGCAGAAACATCCAGTTAATAGATATTAAGCTCATATTGATGAGCTCATATTGATGAGCTCATATTGATAGGCTGATATTGTGTTTAGTTACCGACGAGCACTGAGGCAGCGTTGTGACGAGGATCGTATGGACTCTTCCCTTTCCCATCTTCCACCTTAGACGGGTCGATCCTGAACACATGGTCCTGATGGAGAGAGAGAGAGAAGTGTGTTTAACGTGTCTCACTTATGCGTGTGTGTGTG
>NW_019485475.1:0-591 GCF_002814215.2 Seriola lalandi dorsalis | reverse complement strand
CCTCTGACTCTGTTTTCAGAAGCGTTGAAGCCAATTCCTCCTCCCACTGTCAGACGTGTCGACCTGTGTATGTGTAACACACCTCGACACGTGTGGAAGTGCATCTCTGGATGATTCGTCACCATCATAATCTTCTCTATAGAATTCAGGCCTGTGCAATAATAGTCAAAAAATGTACCTCGACTGATTTCAAGCTTCGGCTTGATTCACGATTTCAATTTATTTTTTTCAGCATATAGTGACTTTATGCACAGGACATGCACCACCTGCTGGACTCTCATCATTACGTGTATTTATAAATATCATATCATCCCATTCAGCTGTAGACTGTCACCAGACTGTAACTATCACAGTTTCCGACTCACTTTTCATGGTCCCGTCCACTTCCTCGTCCTCGTCGTCAGAGTTGATCACCATGGTGCCCAGCTGCAACTGCATGGTTCCCGTGTCCTCGTGTTCGATCATAGTCCGTGTCGTACCGCTAGGCGAACCTGCTGAACCAGCAGCCCGGATGGTCCCCGAGTCTCCGGTCCCCGCCCGCACCATTGTCCCGTGGTCGACGTCATCGTCGTCCTGAAACACAAGCAGAAA
>NW_019485474.1:0-591 GCF_002814215.2 Seriola lalandi dorsalis | reverse complement strand
GCCATTTTGTGATTCAAACAAGGATTTAGAAATGTATAAATATGTTTTCTTAAGTTTCAAGTAACATCTCAGCATTTAACAGCTGAGTGGATCCCTGAGATATTATTCAAGATGCAACACATCATTCAGGTTGGCAGCACTATAATAGCACTAACAATACTAAGGTGAAGAATTAGTTTATAACTTTTGTAGTAAAAAAAAATAAGAACATAGATTAATGGCAATCTGCAATTAATAAAATTTGAGCCCCACTTGGAATAATGGAGTTGTATCCCTGTAGCACTCATTGCTTTCTGTCATGAACATTTCTGACACTAAACACCACCACAGAGCCATGTATTGAGAACTCCTGACACTGCGGGACGGACAAATGTCGGTGTGATTTCAACAACTGTGCCTGAATGGTGATTCGTGTCAGGTGGGAACAGAAGGATTGTAGAAAGACTGTATTTTTTGGTGTGTCTGTGATTCTGCCAGGTGTATTTACACAGTGCCTGTATCTCTCACAGACGCTTGCCTGTTTAAACTACAGGTAAAAAAAAATTGCACAGATGCCAATACTTCACATATGCAGAGAGTGTATATAAAAAA
>NW_019485473.1:0-591 GCF_002814215.2 Seriola lalandi dorsalis | reverse complement strand
TATGTTTCTCTGTGTGTGTGTATGTGTGTGTGTGTGTGTGTGTGTGTGTGTGTGTGTATGTTTCTCTGTGTGTGTGTATGTGTGTGTGTGTGTGTGTGTACCTGTGTGGGTTGTTGGCCAGTCCAGCCTTCATCTGGTTCAGAGGGTTCATGGTGGACGGGGGTTGCCGGGGTCCAATCAGAGAGACAGACTGACTCCTGGAGACACAGACAGTCCATGCTTTAAACGACAGACACAAACTACATTTCCCATCTGCCCCGTGTCCCTCCACAGAGGTGATTAAATAAAACATCAGTCTCTTGTTGTTGAAACTCATTTCTGACAAACTACATTTATAAAAGTTGAGAATTAAAGAGAAATGCAGCATTTTAATCTTCTGTTGCGTTCATTATAAAGACTCCAATACCCACAATGCCTTGCAAAGTGATCAGCGATCAGCTCAGGGTTCACTACATTTGTAATAAATAAATTCACTGTAATGATCAACCGTTGATCTGAACACGCTGGGAGGAGATCAATTATTGATTATAGATTGAGTTCATCTTCATCAGTTAGATTAAGTCAGACTGAACTGAGTCAGTCTGAGGGAGC
>NW_019485472.1:0-591 GCF_002814215.2 Seriola lalandi dorsalis | reverse complement strand
CAGAGCAGACAGAGCAGACAGAGCAGTCAGCAGTCAGTCAGAGGTCCCACTAAAGCTTATTTAGCTAAAGCTATTAACGACAAGAATGAAAAGCCAGTTGGAACAAAGTCACAGAATTTGTTGGAAAAAGTTTTGGGTTGTTTTTGTTATTTTCTTCACTGTTACTGTGGACAGAGGCTGTTTCCTCTTTGTCTCTTTGCTAAGCTAAGCTAACAGTAGCTTCTTATAAGCGGTATCAATCTCTCTCAGGAAAATGAAGAAGATCATTTCTCAACATGTCAAACTTCCCTCTATGTGACTTCTTCACCTTTAATGGATTATGCTTTTACTACTTCTTCTTCAGTTAACAGTCTGAACGCTGTAAAGTGGTTTCACATGAAAAGTTCAATGCTCTGGTTTGTGAAATATTTCCTGATTAGGAAGCATTCAGACTGATGGCATGTTGATTCAGAGTGAGCCAAAGCAAAAACCAATCTCCCCCCTCATGTTACTGTAATCTGCAGCATGTGACCCCCTCCCCTCGGGCCTGATGACGGAGGGATGCTGGAAAACCTGCAGCGCTCACCAAACCAGTGGCCGGTCTGCACTGAG
>NW_019485471.1:0-591 GCF_002814215.2 Seriola lalandi dorsalis | reverse complement strand
TGTGTGTGTGTGTGTGTGTGTGTGTGTGTGTGTGTGTGTGTGTGTGTGTGTGTGTGTGTGAATAGAGGGCTCCAAAGTGTTTTGTAGGTGGTGATCATGTTTACTGTGAGGCTCCATGGCTCTGGGGATGACATTGTTGGTCTCTTATTTTGTTCCAGACCAAATTATTTCAACAACTATTTTATGGATTGCCATGAAAGTTTGTGCAGAACTTCCTGGTCCCCAGTGGATGAATCGTAGCGACGTTGGTGTTCCCTTGATTTTTCATTTAGTGCCACCAGTCGCTCCAAGTTTTCATTTATCCTGTGAATTAGCTCAAAGTTGTTTTTATTCATTGTTCACTTTCTGTTCACAAGCCTGTGTACAAACTGTATTTAATATTTAGTTCTAATCAGCAAATATTAGCATGCTAACACATTAAGCTAAGATAGGTTAGTAAACCTGATAAAAAAAAATAAGCATGTTAATACTGTCATTGTGAGCATGTTAGCATTTAGCTTACTGTGCTTAAGTACAACCTCATAGAATCGCCAGTGTAGACGTTTTTGCTTTTTTGTTTTTTTTCTTCCTTTTTTTTTCTTTTTCTGCGTT
>NW_019485470.1:0-694 GCF_002814215.2 Seriola lalandi dorsalis | reverse complement strand
CTCTAACGACCACTAGAGTCTGGCTCCAACAGTGAGTCAGTCCCCATAGACTCCCATGTTAAAATGTCCAACTTTACAGCAGAAATAAACATGTTTACAGCCTGGTACAAAAACTGTTTTGGTCTCTAGAGATAATTTCCTCCTTCATGACACCTGTTTATATAACTCACCTGTTATGGAGTATTGAGGGCGTGGCCTCTTTGAGTGACAGGTGAGTGCTGTAACAGTTAGCTAGCTGCCTGCTCGGCATAAGTCTAGTAACTAGTTAGCAGGCATCAGTGTCTGCACTCATCATATACATGGTATATGTTAGCTATGGTAGCTAAGTTAGCTATGGTGGTGTTTAAAGGACATGTAAACGATCAGGCTCCACATTAACAGGAGGGCAATTCTAAATAGTCATTTTAAATGTTATTAGATGATGGTTGTGTTTTCACTCAGCTGCCTCCAGCATCAGGCTCCTACCACAGTTTGTTCTGTCAGTAAATACAGTGGTTAGGGTTGTATAATGGAGAACAGTCTCGTGCATGAAGCCAATTACAGAGTCTGACCCAGACACTTTGTCAGCAGCGTTACAGTGGAACCAGAACAGAACAGAAAACATCCTCCTAGAGGGAAACCAGGGCCACCACAGGCCTGCAGAGCCGCTGCAGTCTGGACCACTAAAGATCCAGACCAGACTCACACCAGTGTC
>NW_019485469.1:0-591 GCF_002814215.2 Seriola lalandi dorsalis | reverse complement strand
ACTGGGCGACAGTGGCCTGGAAAAACTCCCTCTGCCTGACCAGTTGGATGTCCTCCAGGTAAAGAGATGGTGTTTGCTCTGCAGCCTCTGATCCAGATGTTCATGTGCTTCCTGCAGCTATTCCTGTAAATGTCTCCTCTCACTGTAGTGACTATGCTGGATCCTTTCGAAATAATCAATCTTGTCTGTAGACAGTGATGTTGGTAGGCTATACTGGTATTTCTATCCACCAGGACTTTCTCGTCGTCTACTATAGGGCTTCTTTTCAGGTTGAGGATTCTGTCCCTTATTTTTCTGGACTCTTCTATATCAGACATGCACACCTCCTCTATATGTGTCAAACAGCAGAATATTCTTGGTTGGATGTTTGTTTTGCATGCTTATTAATTGCGATTGGGATTGTTTTGAACTATTTTTAGATGGGATACTTTTGTTGTTTTGGATTTTTTCTGCCATAGTGTCTTGGTTTGACATTTGCTAATCACCCTTGCCTCCCTTGTGTCTATTTAGTCTCTGTGTGTCATGGTTTGTCCTCCATACATACCTGCCTTCAGTAGTTCTTCACTCACCACTCCCTTGCTCACCCCAGCT
>NW_019485468.1:0-591 GCF_002814215.2 Seriola lalandi dorsalis | reverse complement strand
GCTGTGCGACAGGCTGTATCTCATGTTTGAACTGGTGCTGCTGGATGCAACTAATCTAGTTCTCAAACTGAAGATTTTTTTTTTTTTTTTTTGCCAGTTTCTAGTATTTTTAACTTTGATTAAGCATCTTAAGTAGAACTACTCCTTCTTATCTGTTGTTATGTTGCATTACTAACAAGACTGACATAGATTTTGTCTTGTCAGTTGTTTGTTTGCTTCTCACAAAACTTTTTTAATCTCTATACTAAACGGTCAAGTAGGAAAGGAAACACTTCAGATCTTAAAAACTTGTAAACATGCTCTGTAGCTGCTCTATCACCCACTAGTGGGTTGTTTTCTATTATTCAAATCTAGTTTTCTTTGTAATGAAACGGATTCAGCTTGTGGTCACTGGATGAGAGTTCATTTCCTGCTGTGGTGTCAGACGTGATTTTGCTTCCCGTATTTCCTCGTCGCCAGCATTACCAGCTTTAACCTGCATGCTGAGGATGTGCCGGCGTTGTGTTTGTGTGAATGTGGATGTTCCCTCACAGGCTGCTCATGTGATGTGCCACACCATTCACAAACATTGATTTCCATTCCATTTCTTCA
>NW_019485467.1:0-591 GCF_002814215.2 Seriola lalandi dorsalis | reverse complement strand
ACAGCACACACACACACACACACACACACAGACACACACACACACACACACATACATATTAATACAGTGGATATTATGTGAACATGTACACACAAGAACACAAGTTAAACATGCATGCGCACAACCTGCCAGGCTGCCAGGGTACACACATTTATCTCTCCAGCGGCGTGTTGCTGTGCGCGTGGCCTCCTGCACACCAGCTTTTTCTGTCGGCCTGATCAAAGCAGACACGGTGCAGAGCAGAGGTCTCAGAGGTGAAATTAAAGTCTTGCTGCTTCCACAGCGTGGAGGGGGGAAAGTGATTACCGTTAAATTAAAAGGTATGACCATAAAAGTGCGCCACGACCGAACCCTCGCAATTCATCAAAATGATCCCACGGCGCGTCTTTTGCTTATCAAATTGTAAAATATTGTCCATGACACCGGCGTAACAGGGGCGTAATTAATGCACTAAATCAATTCCGGATCATTCTGTGCAGAGTGGCCCTGCTGGGATGCCGTCATTATCACAAATTATGGCGGCAGATGCACGGGGCCAAGAGGAATGGATAAAGTTCTTGCGGTGTCTCCCTCTCCTCTACAACCAATCCA
>NW_019485466.1:0-592 GCF_002814215.2 Seriola lalandi dorsalis | reverse complement strand
CTTGGTGTTACAGAGGATAGAATAAAAGGGCACACCTATATAGAATGGATGTCAGTATACTGCTGTGACTGTTATTTTTCCCTCCCCAGTTGTACAAGTAATCACCAACAAAAGTCTCACATGCACACACTCAGATATGTGCTCACTCACGCACACAATCTTTTCCCAAAGGAGCACATCCTTCCTCAGCTGTGTTACCGAGTGACATCACTCTACGTGCGAGACAAAAGAATAAACCTGTTTAGTTCAGTCTGGGTTCTTCATTCATTCAGTCACATCCCTGTGCCCTGTGGGTAGGAAGCAGGGAGATTTTCACCTTATCCCCTATTGATCTCCCCTCCTGAGCGGTGTCATTTATTTGCAGGGTGATATAAGTGGGACTGATTAGAACAAGGGGCCTGATTGATTTGTGCGCACATGCCGCGCGACAACCAGGAGAAAATCAGACCTGGCGGGGAGGGAGAACATTCATCTGAGGTTTGTCCGGCTCTCTCGTGCCAGAAAACATGATCTTCTATATTTGTGTGTGTGTGTGTGTGTGTGTGTGTGTGTGTGTGTGTGTGTGTGTGTGTGTGAGTGATTGCAGGATACA
>NW_019485465.1:0-592 GCF_002814215.2 Seriola lalandi dorsalis | reverse complement strand
TCTCCCTCGAGGCAGAAGTGAAGCCAGAATGACCTAAGCGACGTGATTTCGTCTGAATACATTTGTCTGGCCACACGGCTCCTTGCACACATGCCCTTGGTTAGGTCGTCTCCTTCTGCGAGACTTCCCACAGATTCTCCGCGTAACTCAATCTGTCGGCAATCAATACGCTGCCCAGAGCCTATTGAATAAATACATTATTCAATTATTTGGAAAACTCCGCAGTGCGCAGACTCTTTTTTTCCCCCATCAGACGAGGAAATGTAATGCAGAAATAGAGCTAGATTTGGCATCCTCTCTGCAGTCCTCCAAATGTTATAAAAAGAGATTAATCCAGGATTTTGTGTTTTATTTTAGCAGACTTTTGGCACTATTTTACAACACTATATCACTAAACATGGCAAGTTACAATACTGCAACACTGCCAGAGGAGTAGGTACAGTCTAGTGTGGTGGTATCAGAGAAGCAGGTGTTTTTTCTTGGTTGTTGGAGGGTCCCACCATGGGCTTAAAGAACACCGTCATCCCGAGTCCCCCTTTCTGCAGCCCTGCTTCACCTCTCCTCTCCTCTCTCCTGGACGGCCTGCTGCTCT
>NW_019485464.1:0-592 GCF_002814215.2 Seriola lalandi dorsalis | reverse complement strand
CATGATATAAGAAGATAGTCTTATTAAAGGAGATGGGTCAGGTGCTACGAGTGTGTCACATTCGAGGCAATGTGATTCTATTCTATTCTATTCTATTCTATTCTATTACCAGCTTTACATTTCAAAGTGTTACTGTGTCTGTTTGTTTTGAGAAAAAATAAATTATCCATATGCTGCAGATTAATTCTTTGAACATGCACATGTCTCTCCCCCCCAAAAAAACAAAAAAACCCAAAAAACAACAACAACAAAAAAAAACATCATTGGTAGCAGAAGTCATTAATTGGACTTGTTTCCCAACTGAACAAATAAAACATAAGAGGAGTTGCATGTTGGGAGTCTGAATGTGTTAGTGATTTAGTGTGTCACTGTGCAGTAAACACCATGATTTAAAACCCCATATGACCCCCTACTGCACAGAAATCTGAACTGATCACATGTCTACTGCAGACATATGCACCCCCAATGCCGCTTTAATAAACACGCTACATTTGTCCTAACGACTCCTAATTGACCCTCATAGAATGACTTTGATTGGATTTGTATGTGAGTTTGTAAGTACAGGGAAGGAAAAGAAAAGAGGAAAAAAAAA
>NW_019485463.1:0-641 GCF_002814215.2 Seriola lalandi dorsalis | reverse complement strand
TGTGTGTGTGTGTGTGTGTGTGTGTGTAAGAGAGAGAGAGAGAGCGAGAGAGCTGAGCAGTCAGTCGGGGAACACAAAGGTAAAGTAAGCTAAAAAATGTGCCATTCTGCAGAATTTGGAAAATATCAAGTCAGTGCTTGAAGTGAACAGAAAAGTGTGATCATGTTCTTCTTAAAATGAATCGCTCAACTTTGCAAAGGTCAAGGAAGTGGTGACATGATTCACAAGTTTCATTGTTGTTGTCACAGCAGTTTAAAAACTGTCTGAAAGTTTTTTTCTTTTTTGTTGTCAGAGGTGTGATTGTCATCTCCGCTACAAAACACACTCATTCTTTAAGCAAGAAAATGCTACGAGTTTTAACTGAATAATAATACAAATAAAAAAAACCTACTGTATGTAATTGACATTTGAAACAAATCAACATTTGTTAAGAAGTAGGACCTCCTGGTCCTTTTCTTTCCCTCTTGTCCTCTACTGTTTTCCCCTCCCTCATGTGGTTTTTTGTCCCCAGATTGTGCTGTGGTTCTGTATGTGTGTGTGTGTGTGTGTGTGTGTGTGTGTGTGTGTGTGTGTGTGTGTGTGTGTGTGTGTGTCAGTTGAGCCTTGTTCCTGCTCTCTCCAGTCTCCATACTCACCTGCTT
>NW_019485462.1:0-592 GCF_002814215.2 Seriola lalandi dorsalis | reverse complement strand
TGTGTGTGTGTGTGTGTGTGTGTTTGCGCGTGTGTTGGTTGTACATCATGCTGCACAATGTTGTGGTGAATTCTTTGCATTGTCGTAGTTAAGCTGCACTTCCTGCATGTGTTATACTTAGTACAATACCAGCATTAGTGTCTGTTGCTCTTGAGAAAATTCACTAGTGATTGAATGATTGGAAACTAACAGTAGTGGTGATGTGTGACCCATAGGTGGCGCTTAAACCTGAAGTCATATTTATGAAGGAAATAAGATATTCATGAAATAGTATTAATAATTACATTATTATTTAGTAACAGCAGTTTTCATTTAAATGTAAGTTATATTTTTAAGGCATGTGTCACCTTGTCAGATGAACAATCATTTTTTTCAATACTGAACTATATATACAACTTTTTAGTTGGATTTGATGGTTTGTGATGACAGTGTTTATGGCTCAATATTATGATACAGCTAATGAGCAAACTGAGTGATGACAGTTGGCAAAACTGAAGACATCTGGATCACAGTATTAACAGAATTTTCATGTGTCTCTATTTTCTGATTGATTTTTAAGTGCAAATTAAAATGAAATGAAATTCAATTTAAA
>NW_019485461.1:0-592 GCF_002814215.2 Seriola lalandi dorsalis | reverse complement strand
ATAAAAAACTTTCTCCATTTATATGTATTTTGCTGTCAAGGGAACTGAATGCTGTGTGTGTGTGTGTGTGTGCGTGCGTGCACACTATGTAAGGCCAAGTGTGTATGTGAGACCAAAAGACACTCCACAGTAATTGACTAGATGACTACTTAGTCATATTACTGCCACACCTCCTGACCCAGACTATTTCCTTGCAACGTACCAGTCGACAGAACATCACAATCGCACACATATACACAATATACACAAACTACACACGTACAGCGCAGGCACAAATTATCCATCCCCAGCCTCTCTTCTGTCAAGCACTCTGCTTGCAAAAATAACAGATCTCCTTCCTCAGCTTCCAGGTAAAATGGACTCAACTGTCTCGCCGTGCCTTCTCTCTCCCTCTTGTCTTGTCTCTTATCTGCAGATGTCTTGTCTCCTGCGGGCCCCCTGACTCTTTTCAGAGCTTCTATTTTAAGAGCCGAGTTGCTCCGTTCGATCACCCTGTCCGTCTGTAGGTCCTCCAGATGACAAAGGGAAACAAAATCTGTCTGTGTACAGTATGTCTCTGTGCGTACGTGTGGGGCTCTGTGTGTGTGTGTGT
>NW_019485460.1:0-592 GCF_002814215.2 Seriola lalandi dorsalis | reverse complement strand
GAGGGCTTTGTTAAGAAAAGCAGGAATTCTTCCGGCTGGCAGATGAAGTCAGTGCATTCCTCCAAAGCAGCTCCCTATAGGCAGCCAGTGGAGCAGAGCCAGGCACTGAATGAGGGGCAAGATAATGGTGGAGCTCAGTATTAAACACCTCCCATTGAGAACTGGAGAGACGGACAGACAGATAGAAAGAGAACACCATCTGTCTGACTGTGGGTGAAGAGTTGTCTTTTACCCACCTAGGCTACAAAGTTTCATTTGCGGTGCCAAGTTCTACAGATAATCCTACCACCGCCCGAGGCATTTCACTTTTTATGAGCACTGCGGTATTTTATTACCTCGTTTTGAAGCTTAGCTATAAAAGTACAGACAGGCGGAGTGAGGAGTGAACATAATGATATTCATTTAGGTTAAACCTTCTGCCCAGATGTGTCTTAGGACACCTGCTGATCTGCTCTGAAGGCGGATAAGACCCAGTTCTGGTCCTGCTGAGGCGGATCAAACTGAGGGACACAAGTGTACACACACACACACACACACACTCACACACACACACACACACACACACACACATACACTTGTTCTCTGTCTCCTG
>NW_019485459.1:0-592 GCF_002814215.2 Seriola lalandi dorsalis | reverse complement strand
ATTGCTGTGACACTTGAAATTTATCTCAGGTGTCTCCCACTGCTCTTGATCATGTCTGAGCTGTTTCTACACCTTGATTGGAGCGCACCTGTGGTCAATTCAATTGATTGAACATGAGGCACACACCTGTCTATATAAGGTCTCACACGAGGTAGAGCGGGTCATCCACTAATCAGGAGGTTTCCTGGCTCCACGTTGTCCTGATGTATCATGTGCGTCTAGGAAAGTGCTCCATGTTTAGGAAGAAATGCTGAATGAATGTGTGTGTGTGAATGCGGCTGCCATATTAAAGGGCTTTGAGTGGAAGATAAGACTAGAAAAGCACTTTATAAGCACAGGCTGTTCACTATACCAAAGCAAACACCATGAGGAGGAAGGAGCTGCCTGCAGAGCTCAGAGACAGGATTGTGTCGAGGAAGGCCACGGTGCATCGAAGGTTCCTTCACAATTCTTAAATGGAAGAAGTTTGGAACGACCAGGACTCTTTTTGATTCTCTCAAACAAGTTATGACTCTCATGGTCTGATAATATATTTGCCTGTGCTGTTCATCACAAGCAATAAAATAGATCAATTCAACTAAAAATGATTTAT
>NW_019485458.1:0-592 GCF_002814215.2 Seriola lalandi dorsalis | reverse complement strand
GTAAAAGCCAGATGATGCTCTCTGGATCTCCGTGGCCACGACAGCATCATCACGTTCATTTCGTCATCTATGTCTGCGAGGGACAACATGCACAGAGAAACAAGCGTGAACACGTCCATTTTAGATCATATCAGGCTCGAAGAGCTCCAGTATTGTTTCTGTTGAAAGACTGCATAATTTAAAGGACCAGTCTGGAAATATTCTACGTCAAGAAAAGACCAAAACCAACATTGTTCTTGCGTCCCTCTGTACTCTCCGACTCCATCACCCTTTGTGTGGCTCTCAGCCCCGAGCCGCAGCAGGAATAGTGCATCTGTGGGCCACTATTTCCCGCTGCAGATTAACCCACATTGAGGGTTAGTGTGAGTATTTCTGCAGCTGGAAGGTGTGTGTGTGTGTGTGTGTGTGTGTGTGTGTGTGGCACTGTGAGTCAAAATGAACTACAGTGTGGCTGTATAGTGTGGCTCACTGATGTGTTTTAGTTTTTGAAGCTCTATGGCTCAGAGGGAAGATACATCACACACACACACACACACACACTTTTTGGTTTTAACTATTTCATGGGAATTACTGACATAACAAAAATACAGAT
>NW_019485457.1:0-592 GCF_002814215.2 Seriola lalandi dorsalis | reverse complement strand
TAGAGCTTAACCTTCCTCATCACACACACGCACGCACGCATGCACACACACACACACACACACACACACACACCACCATGCGTGCATATAATCACATGGTGGCATTCAATTACACTGTCTCTCTCATGCATACATAGACACAGACGCTCACACACCTTCACACTGGCTCCCACCACTGCTGCTGCTGCTGCCTGACTGTTGTCAGCTTGTACTGACCTGTATGCATTAGTCAGTGAGCTACAGGATCCCTCCTGCCTCCTCTCACTCTCTCCGCTGCTCCCACTTTTCCTACAGCACTTATTTCTCTCATGGGGTAAATGAATAAAAGAAAGGCAAAAGAGAGGAATTTGATTACTAAGTGGGTGCTCTATATGAATTTTGCCCCTTCTCAGTGTGTGGATGGGGTTTAAGAAGAAATACATACGTTTTATAGTTTATTTTCTCCTTTTTGCTGTTTGCTCCCTCTGCACTGGTCTCTTTGGAAGACTATCTGGGATAAGGAACAGAGCAGCTTGCTGATTATCACAGTTTTTTATCATCTCTCTCACTGACAGCCTACGCAGCAAGAGGTCTTGGAAATGGACTAAAAAAA
>NW_019485456.1:0-592 GCF_002814215.2 Seriola lalandi dorsalis | reverse complement strand
TTTTTTTTTTTTTTTATTAAATCCATCTATAGCTATGTAGACAATGGTGGTATGAAGAGACCTGCTGAAGAAGACACACAACAAAGGAATATTCACATGGTCATTGTGCCAGAAGTGAAACAGGAAAAAACAGCAGAGTCACACAATGTTATCCAAAACTTTTCCATTTCCTTGATGCAACGAGGAAGAATGCTTTCACTCCTATGGCCCCAAGGACAAACATTAACCCATCACCATTTGACGTCAAGAGGGAGCATAAAACACACACACACACTCTCACACACACACAGACACGCACAAACCGTAAAAAACAGAATCACACAGAAAGACATTGTGATTCTGCAGTTTATCAAACATCACATCACTTCATTTTACTTATCCAACAAGTACATAAAAATCATATCTTTCCAAAGAGACTGAAAAAACAGATCATTCTATAATGGAGAAAGAGATGAGACAGAAGGGTTTGAAGAGAGAGCGTAAGGAAGAGGGAGTGAGACGAAGACAAAACGAAGAAGGAAACAAACCATTACAGTAATCCAGTGATGGGGGCTGTAATTGATGAGCATTCAACAGTCCCTACCACATGGTA
>NW_019485455.1:0-592 GCF_002814215.2 Seriola lalandi dorsalis | reverse complement strand
GCCGTCACACCACCGCTTCTTCGATTGGGCCCTAGAGTCCAGGATCACCACTGCCGCTTGTCAACAGCAGGTTTGGATGGACGTGCCAGTCTTTCTTACCTGGTTCATGCATGTGAGAAACATAGATGATCACACAAAAATATCAGAGTCGAACATTTTCATGCCAAAAGAACAGTGAATACACAGGAAAACAAAATGCATGAAATAATGAAAGAAACCTAAGTCTTAAATGAGTCTTTCTGAAGTGCTGTGATTTCCCAGCATGCAGTTTTTTTTAACACTGTGTTCACAGCACACAGTATCTGGAGAAAAGTAGTGTGGCTGTTGTTGATGTTGCAGTTGCAGGTTGGTCCTATCAAGTAGGAAGCACATGAGCAGTGACAGCGCAGCAGAGCTCAGTGTGTTCTGACAAACAGCTTTGTCTGCAGGACGGTGGCTCAACCTCCCACTCATACACCCAGCCTGTCCACGTCCTGTCTGAGAGCAGTCAGTCCTCATGCTCCTGCAGCTTCTGAAAACCAGGTTTCCCTCTGCACACAGAGATGATCAAAGATGCTTCATGACCAAGGGAGAGAGAGAGAGAGAGAGAGAG
>NW_019485454.1:0-592 GCF_002814215.2 Seriola lalandi dorsalis | reverse complement strand
AGTGCTGAGCTCTGACAGATAAACATAATAATTTATACTTTTTTCAGGGAATAACTTCCCTGGGCAACATGTTGAACTCATTGTTTTTAAGATTTAACAGATTGTTGCTCATCCACAGAAACTTAAAATCTTACAGCGCATCAGAACAGCGTTGCCTGAGGTCTACAACAAAATATAAAAATGTTCATGCAAATCAATACGTGAGGAGAGCAGAGCATCGCTTTCTAATTCCAACATTTCAGATTGAACGGATTAAAGTTCTTCGCCGAGCTGTTGTGGACAACCGTCTGCAGAATACTAATCACTGCTACTGGAGTATTAATAAACACAGCGTACAACACAAACCTACGTATGGAGGGAGAAGTGTTGTGTAATGACACATCTGTGTAACTCCAGCACAAACGACTCATATCACTGTTTCTCTTAGTCAGTGGACAAGATTGCAGAAAGTCCCTGTGCAATATAACATGCTTTATTGGTGTCTGTTGCCATGTCGCCCAGATTTATTTTTATCAGTGTGTGTGTGTGTGTGTGTGTGTGTGTGTGTGCGCCGGCTTCCCTGTCATGCATTTCTACCCATCAATGTGATTTC
>NW_019485453.1:0-592 GCF_002814215.2 Seriola lalandi dorsalis | reverse complement strand
AATAATATCATTACTGTACTTTGCCAAATTCAACCATGGCCTAGTATTAAAAATCTGACTTCTGGCCTCTCCGTTAACTTTGGTCTGCTTAATGTAAGGTCCCTATACAAGAAGTCTTTCATATGCCAGAATCACCACCAACAAAATTCACTTTTTTATGATATCAGAAACCTGGCTGGTGACTCTGTCCCCGTGATAGAATCATCAACCCCACAATGAGTCGGAACAGACTGGGGACAAACAAACACAAGAGGGAAGGGAACACAAAACAGGGCCAACAGGACCTAATCCTAACAACAGAAATTGTTAGGATTAGGCCTTTGAG
Source organism: Seriola lalandi dorsalis (assembly GCF_002814215.2). Taxonomy (NCBI): domain Eukaryota; kingdom Metazoa; phylum Chordata; class Actinopteri; order Carangiformes; family Carangidae; genus Seriola; species Seriola lalandi. Next base: position 267 of record NW_019485453.1, on the reverse strand, counting down.
TTAAAACACATGGCTGTTTTGATGTTGCAGCATGTTTTAGATTAATTAAGATTCAATATGAACATTGTTCTTGTTCATCTGAAGATTTTATGAACCTGTCATTAGCTTACATTTGCTTCACTGTACAACTCCATTCCACCTTCTCTTGTCCACAACCGCCCCTCAACAGCTTTATGAGCTTCCGCTATGCAAAATACAGTAACAGACGCTTATCTCCACCATAGTGTGAAAGCTGATACTATGCTGTTTTGGATTTGTTCTGGTTCC
>NW_019485452.1:0-592 GCF_002814215.2 Seriola lalandi dorsalis | reverse complement strand
CAGTAGTTATTACTACATTATTACATGAATACCCAGTAGTTATTACTACATTATCACATCAGGACTCAGTCATTACATTAATACGTGAGAACTCTGTAATCATTACTACATTATCATATCAGTACTTGGTGCTCATTACTACATTATTACATGAGTACTCAGTAGTCATTACTCCTTTATTACATGAGTACTCAGTAGTCATTACTTCTTTATTACATGAGTACTCAGTAGTCATTACTACCTTACTACATCATTACTCAGTGGTCATTACTACATTATTAAATCAGTACTCAGTGGTCGTTACTACATGAGTACACAGTAATCATTACTACATTATTACACAAGTACTCTGTAGTCATTACTACATTATCACATGAGAACTCAGTCTTCATTACCACATTATTTAATCAGTACTCAGTGGTCGTTACTACATTATTACATGAGTACTCAGTCATTACTACATTACTACATGAGTACTCAGTCATTACTACATTATTTTTTTTTTTTTTAAAGATATGTTTTTTGGGCTTTTGCGCCTTTATTGGACAGGATAGTGGAGAGAGACAGGAAATGAGGAGGCAGAGAGAGGGGG
>NW_019485451.1:0-592 GCF_002814215.2 Seriola lalandi dorsalis | reverse complement strand
TCAACCACTTAAAGCGCTTTACACTGCAAGTCACATACACCCATTCACTCACACATTTATTCAGCGTAGTTCTATGCATAACGCGATTTTTCTCTATCACACACACTCACACACTGATGATACATCGGGGACATTTTGGGGTTCGGTACAGTCAATATGTGGACTGGAGGAACCGGGGATCGAACCAACGACCTTCCGATTAGTTCATATCTGAAGACTGAAAAAACAACTAGCAAATGTTGAGAGGCTTAATGATGATGAACCCCCTAATTAATATTTGGCTAATGACTGACTGACCGACTACCATTGTACCACAAAGTCGCTTTAGCGTTACGTTACATTTTCCGTCTAAATATGTCTTGACGGAGATGTTGCCAAGGACTAACGGCTAACTTGTTAGCTGTTAGCAGCTAAACCGTTAGCTGTTAGCAGCTAAGCCTTTAGCAGCTAAGCCGTTAGCTGTTAGCAGCTAAACCGTTAGATGTTAACAACTTATCCCCTTAGTATACGGCTATCTTGGTAATTTTGCTAGCTACGTAATGTTTGTTGTCAACGGTTATGAACCAGAAAAATGAATCGTGATCATGTTATA
>NW_019485450.1:0-592 GCF_002814215.2 Seriola lalandi dorsalis | reverse complement strand
TAATAAGATGCTTTATAGGAAACATTCAATCAAACAAGTCTATTTTCAAAGTAATGATTTTATTAAATTTTCTTTAATTATTTGAAGCAACACGTCTGTGCTCCTGCAGAACACCAGGGTCTAGCACATGACCCAACACTCACTTCTTGTATTATTCAATGAATATATTCAGTGGCAGCAGCAAAGCAGGCTGAGCTGTGAGACAGCGGAAGAGACAAGGGACCAATCAGGAGCCTTTCCTACAGGGGACGTAAATTTCTCAACCCTGGGGTTGTGTGATAAGAACAAACAGCTAGAGAAGAATTCCCTTTGAGGCAGAGAGCTGGTGGGGACATGCATCAGGATTTCAGCGCGGTGGTTTTAAAGTACTTTGGAACGGTGTGATCTACATATGAAGTGCATAAAGAGCTGACAGCTCGGGCTGGCAAACAATAGGACTGGAAGGATAGGAGGGAAATCTCAAAGAGACTCTTTGGTCGTGGTTTTGAGTAAACAAACATGGATAATATTTTCATTCAAAGCCGGGCTGAGAAATTCACATTATGCATGTAATCCTTGTACATAAACAGTCCGCAGCGTGTGGAGGCATACA
>NW_019485449.1:0-643 GCF_002814215.2 Seriola lalandi dorsalis | reverse complement strand
GGAGTTTAGCATCTTAGGATCTTACTTCCCGGCTATGGCGTATCACCCATAATACTCTTGACCAATCAGGAGCTTTAGCTCATTTGTGAGCATGTGGTGGGAGTTACTGGTGTCATGATATGTGCAGAGCAGAATCTGAATCTTCAACACACTAAGAAGAGGTGCAAACATTGTGTCAGATCATGAGCTTGATTTAGTACACTGTAAATATTCACACTCATTAGCTCACCTTGGCAGATGACCAGTTCACCAATCACACACTGTGTCTGGCTGTCATATACTGTAATACACTGCTGCTGTTCAAACTTAGCACGTTTGGTTTCTTCTTGTGTGTTTGTTTGTTTGCATGAGTCACATGTTCTACAGTGTGACTGTGAACTTAACATTCATGCAAGTGTGTGTAAATGCTTTTTACCGCATGCATGTCTGCAACTGCACGCTAAACTGTTAGATGTACACACTATCCAGCCTGTACTATACACCTCCATATGTGTGTGTGTGTGTGTGTGTGACTTACTGATAGTGAGAGTGAGAGTGAGAGAGAGAGAGAGAGAGAGAGAGAGAGAGAGAGAGAGAGAGAGAGAGAGAGAGAGAGAGAGGGAGAGAGAGTACCCAGCTGGCTTAGTGATATATAAAGCTGATT
>NW_019485448.1:0-592 GCF_002814215.2 Seriola lalandi dorsalis | reverse complement strand
CACACACACACACACACACACACACGCACACACACACACACACACACGCACACACACACACACACACACACACGCTTAAAACCTCATAATCTCAACACTGCAACAGGTTACAAACTGTTCCACACCACATTTATGCTTAAACCGATCTTCACAGGTGTTCTTCACAAACACCACAGGTCAGATGTAATGAACCTTTAAAAGAACGATTTTCTTACTTGGACATGAAGGTGTGAAGCAGCGAGGCATGATGCTGGGGGAAGTAGTCCTGCTGGACAGCGTGTTCCAAACACAGCAGCTGGCCTGGGACCAATAACACCTTCTTCATCTTCCCCTCTCCCTGAAAAGCACAAAAGAAAAGTAAAAACTTCAGCAAAACAAAAATCCAGCAATTTTTGTTGTAAATCTTAAGCAACAGGGGAGAAGTAATCTGTAGCAGAAAGAAACTGGAATCACAGAATTTCTGCAGAAACTTGTACATGGACAGAATGGTTCAATAAAATCCTTCACATGCACATCGGATTCTGCAGCGAGGACTCAAGCAGAGTTTTTCTCAGGAAACACATGCAAACAAAGTCTCTATAACAGAGAAGGG
>NW_019485447.1:0-592 GCF_002814215.2 Seriola lalandi dorsalis | reverse complement strand
TCTCAAATATTCTATGGCATTTTAAAACATTTCATAAATAATTTGATATTCTAAAATGTCAAACAAGTACCATTAAAAAAAGCTATCAAAGATTCACAGATCAGTTGGTAGAATTGGTCACTTTCAGTAAGGCAGCAGCACTCACATTTAGGGAATGCTCACTGGGAAAGAATTCCTTCAGAAGGAATGACAGAAGCATCTGTTGAAAAAGACAAGGCAACAAAGTCAGAACTAGATTTGTGTACTATAGCAAATAAAATGGTGGAAGAGTGAATGTTGGGATACTCACATAGACCAGCGTTTTGTTTTCTTCGCTGTCCTGGAAAAGGTTAAAGACAGACTCCATGTCCGTCTTCTTCAGGACAAGATAGTTTGAATCTACAGAGAGGACATTAAAAATACATTTTAGATGAATGACCAACTGCCAAAAATAACTGGACGCTTCTTTCTAAAGTGCTGAAAGGTGTCCACCTACATCTGGCATTGATGAGGTTATGTGCTCGCTCCCTGGTCTCGCTTTTGTCCTCGTCCGTGCGAGGAGGAGGAGGAGGAGGAGGAGGAGGAGGAGGTGCTGCTGGTTGAAACTCCGGCC
>NW_019485446.1:0-592 GCF_002814215.2 Seriola lalandi dorsalis | reverse complement strand
TGTGTGTGTGTGTGTGTGTGTGTGTGTGTGTGTGTGTGTGTGTGTGTGTATGTGTGTGTATGTGTGTTAGTTGCTCTCAGTTTCATCATTCTCCTCTCAGAGGTGGGCTTGGACTGAAACCAATGAAGAAATTCAACAAGTTTATTGGGAAAAGCTGCAAATGTGGGTCCTTGTGTAAGTGTGTGTTTCTTTAAATTTGTGTGCTCCTATCTTTCTGCTTGAATGTTTGTGTGTGTGTGTGTGTGTGTGTGTGTGTGTGTGTGTGTGTGTGTTGTCTGTTTTATAGATGAGACCGTCAGCTCCATGTCCTCAGATGCTACTGTTAAGATGTTTGAAAAGGTTTTGATCAAACTTATGATACAAGTGACAGCTGCAATTTATTAAAAATGTAGTTATATATAAATTCTGATCATGGATGGATTATCACCCAGGCCCCACACAGCCTGTATTCAGAAACTGAGCCAAAACTAGCCATCAAGACTTCTGGTACTTTGTGATGTCATAACAAAACAGTCCCCGCTCTCAGCCATGCCCCAAGCCCCGCCCACCTAGACCCACCATCCAACCTTGCAGGATTTGGTTTCTCTGAGTG
>NW_019485445.1:0-592 GCF_002814215.2 Seriola lalandi dorsalis | reverse complement strand
TTTTTATGACTTTTTGTGCCTTACTATACTATGACGTCTTTATGACTTACTATACTATGAAGTTTTTATGACTTTTTAGGCCTTACTATATCATAACGTTTTTATGATGTTTTTATACCTTACTATACTATGACGTTTTTATGACTTATTATAATATGACCTTTATATGACTTACTATACTATGACGTTTTTATGACTTACTATACCATGACGTTTTTATGACTTTTTATGCCTTACTACACTATGACGTTTTCTTGACTTTTTATACCTTACTGTACTATGACGTTTTTATGACTTTCTATACCATGACGTTTTTAAGACTATTTATGCCTTACTATACTATGACATTTTTATGACTTTTTAGGAATTACTATACTTTGACTTTTTTATGACTTTTTATGCCTTAATATACTATGACGTTTTTATGACTTACCATAATATGACGTTTTTATGACTTTTTATGCCTTACTATATTATGACGTTTTTATGACTTTTTGTTCCTTACTATACTATGACTTTTTTAGGATGTTTTTATGACTTTTTTTTCCTTACTATACTATGACATTTTTATGACTTTTTATGCCATACTATA
>NW_019485444.1:0-592 GCF_002814215.2 Seriola lalandi dorsalis | reverse complement strand
CTCTATTACTCTCTCAAAAGTTCTTTAAAATACTCAACCAAAAAATTTGCTCCTTTATATGGGGAGGGAAAGCCCCGGGAATCTGTAAAAACTCTACTTTAGAGGTGCAAACTTAATGGGGGTATAGCATTGACTGTCTTTGGTTTTTACTACTGGGCTGGTCATATCCATAAGACTTGTACTGGCTTCAGTCCCATAATACTCCTTGGTGCAGGCTGGAGGTGCTGTCTTGTACCTCATCTTCCCTCTCTGCTCTGCTACTCTCCTCCTTACCAATGAAAATCAGACAGAATACAGACAGTCCAGTACTTTTTACCACTCTAAAGATCTGGCAGCAATTTAGACATTATTTTAGGTTCTTATCTGCATCAACCTTGGCTCCAATTTGTAATAACTATTTATTTCCCCCTTCATTGTTAGAGTCAACGTTTTCTCAGTGTTAAAGAAAAGGTATCAAGACCTTTTCAAGATTTATGTGTGGATGGGGTTTTCTCCAGTTTTTCTTATCTAACGTCAACATTTGGACTACCTCAATCTCATTGTTTCAGATATTTTCAAATAAGACACTGTAACTTTCCCAGTTTTCCTTCAC
>NW_019485443.1:0-592 GCF_002814215.2 Seriola lalandi dorsalis | reverse complement strand
AGGCCTATTGTCTCTGCTGATAGTGTCTGATACAGCAGCAGCAAAATCACCGACCAACTGATGTTTATTACACCAACGACACAGGTGTCAGTATGATTTTATACAGTGCACTCACCCCTATGTTGTCCTCCTGTCGATACTGTTTCCAGTTGTGTCCTGTGTCACTGAACATCAGCAGGTAGGCCGTCAGCCAATCGGAGCTGCCATAGCGACCTTGCGTGGCAACAGCAGTGATTTGTGTTCGCCCACCCAGGTCGACCTCCAGCCACTGATACCTGTCTGAACTCAGAGGAGACCAACCTCCAGCGCCTGTGTAGGGAGAGAGAAACACCTCTGAATGATCCAAAGAATGAAGTGAAGACTTTTATTCCTAAACATAGAAATCATATTTGGGTGGTTCAAAAAACTCACAGAATAATGACAGAATAAACACTGATAATAAGATTAATTGTTACATTAATTTACACTTTTCTCAAGAAAGTTAAGAGTGCTGGAAAATCAAAGGGGAATAAAAATTAATTAAAACATATGATCTGCTGAATCCTTTAAAATACTATCAATGCATTAACAAGAACAAAAAAGTTTTCAGACA
>NW_019485442.1:0-592 GCF_002814215.2 Seriola lalandi dorsalis | reverse complement strand
GTGTGTGTGTGTGTGTTGCAGCGGTTGTGGCTGTTCTCACTTTCTACTCTGACACTTGACTTTTGTGGAACTGGTCTGTTGTGAGAGCACAAAACCAGCACCTCGCCAGGCCACGCCCAACCGGTCTGTTCACACCTCCTCTGACACCGCTGCACCACGCACACAGCGCCGGACAAAGTATTTTGAGGACAGGAAATGTGTTTCAGTTTCCTGTGTGAAAATATCACTGCGCCTTCATCTGTCGCTGTTGATGTCAACGACCGTTTTACCTGCTGCTGCTGAACTATGTTACAGACAAACTTTTATTCTGCTCCTTTATCAATAAAGTAGAACAGACAGATTCCGGTGTGCTTCATTGTGTGTGTGTGGTGTGTGTGTGTGTGTGTGCGTGTGTCACTTACATCGAGCAGTGTGTGTAGATGTTGGTCCTGGAAAACGCTGTGGAGGAAATCTAGATCCTTTTCACTGCAGTCTGTCAGCGCGTGGATCTCCTCTAAACTGTCCAGCACCTGAGACACAGCCCCTGTCACACACACACACACACACACACACACACACACACACACACACACACACACACACACACACACAC
>NW_019485440.1:0-592 GCF_002814215.2 Seriola lalandi dorsalis | reverse complement strand
TCTCACATGTTTCAAAATCTCCAGTGAAGTTTTCTTGCTGACACCCGAAACGTCAAATGTAATAATATTAATCTTGCACTTGCTATTATACTTGTTATTGTCTTTACTAATTCACTCTGATGCTGGCAGATAAGTGTCCTCCCACACACACTCCTTCATCCATAATAATGTGTTTGCTATTTTTTGCCCACAATCATCCCACTGACTGGCAGATTCATCCTTTTATCTCATTACATGTTTTCTTTTTTCTTAATGATTGGCACTCCCTGCTCTCTGCCTCGGCTTCAGAGGGTCGATTCACCTAAATGACAATTTTCTTACCAGCCTTTTAAAGGTATCTAACCATGCTGATTTTCTTTTTTCTTGTCCCAATTTTGAAATACCTGATTCTTCCACCCGAATACAGTGGCTTGGAACTACTTTCTACACTAAGAAATAGTCTGTGGAAATGGTTTACTGTGTGTTTTTCTTGGTATTCTTGTTCATCCCCGGCGTGTTGGCGAGTATTTCCTCGCCTCAACATTCCCTCAGTTACGCTGTTGACTTGCTGCTTCCCCCGCGGCGCTTGTTCGTCCCGGACATTAGGAGTAAG
>NW_019485439.1:0-675 GCF_002814215.2 Seriola lalandi dorsalis | reverse complement strand
AAACTGGGTCACGTGGAGAAACACAAACCAAACGTCGTTAGATTAACGTCGATTAAATTCACCTTTTTATTGGGCTTTGACTGAACACCTCCACGGGCTAACCCAGGTGGACACAGGTTATCAGCTAATGCTAGCACTAGCTGGCTAGCTTGGTTAGCAAGGTGCATCTTCACCTGAACCGTGATATTAACAGGGATGCTAATCTTGGCTAGCAAAGAAACAGGCTTAAAACAAAATGAACTTACCGGTAAAACTGAACCGCCGACTCCTCTGAGTCTTTCAGAACAACTGAAGCAGAACAAGACATTTTCAGGCAAACAACATGTTGGAGCTAAATTTGATGAAAACACAATGTCCGACACATTGATCTGACGTCATATCCGGATCAACATGCAGGTCCCCCTGTGTGTCAATCACGCGGTAGCCACGCCCTAAAGCTGCTTTAACGTCACTATCTTTAAAATAGGGCCATAATTTGAAAAATGAACATCATGTTGTACTTTAGTTGAAATACATACAGAGACTTAACAGTTTAATTTGCATTTCTTCAGTTTATTATATTTTATAAGAAATGTTAGAAAATTGATCTGAATCTGAATCATTAAATATTGTATTTAGATTTTGCTTCTACAGGTTTTAACATTATTTTACACTTAAAGATTCAATGTTGACACA
>NW_019485438.1:0-593 GCF_002814215.2 Seriola lalandi dorsalis | reverse complement strand
GGTATTTAAATTAGATTGTTTCAAATTAATCATATGTGGGCTCCGGACGACCACCGGAGATGTGCTGTCTTTATCCGCATCAGGAGGACACTGCCCTGGGCAGCTCAGTGCGTAAACACGCCAGGACCGACCGCTCTTCACTGTAGACACAAAATCCACAAACGGGCAGCCCTCGCGGCTTCTACTGAAGAAACGTGTCCAAACACGATGCTGACACGCTATTCAACAATAACAACATCCTAAACTAAAGTTGAGAATTTAAACTTAGTCGTTTTCACTCTCACAGCTTTTTTCACGCTTAAAATGAGGCGATACAACTTGAACCTGGGCAATGGCTCATTTTTACTCGTGATGGCGACAACAAACAAACCAGTACTATTGCAGAAATATTTCGGACAGTTTTATAACTGTTACTCGCTTGGCTCCCATTATCCTCTGACACTTTCTCTTCACTTCGCCTGACAACTCTTCCCCAAAACAAACACCTCTAAGATCAGAAGCCGATCTGTTCACTCACTCGAAGCAGATATTAGCTACTAATGCGTAAAATAAACAGAGGACACGCCATTTTACTGTGGTCTTCAACTGTGCTA
>NW_019485437.1:0-593 GCF_002814215.2 Seriola lalandi dorsalis | reverse complement strand
CATGATATAAGAAGATAGTCTTATTAAAGGAGATGGGTCAGGTGCTACGAGTGTGTCACATTCGAGGCAATGTGATTCTATTCTATTCTATTCTATTCTATTCTATTACCAGCTTTACATTTCAAAGTGTTACTGTGTCTGTTTGTTTTGAGAAAAAATAAATTATCCATATGCTGCAGATTAATTCTTTGAACATGCACATGTCTCTCCCCCCAAAAAAAACAAAAAAACCCAAAAAACAACAACAACAAAAAAAAAACATCATTGGTAGCAGAAGTCATTAATTGGACTTGTTTCCCAACTGAACAAATAAAACATAAGAGGAGTTGCATGTTGGGAGTCTGAATGTGTTAGTGATTTAGTGTGTCACTGTGCAGTAAACACCATGATTTAAAACCCCATATGACCCCCTACTGCACAGAAATCTGAACTGATCACATGTCTACTGCAGACATATGCACCCCCAATGCCGCTTTAATAAACACGCTACATTTGTCCTAACGACTCCTAATTGACCCTCATAGAATGACTTTGATTGGATTTGTATGTGAGTTTGTAAGTACAGGGAAGGAAAAGAAAAGAGGAAAAAAAAA
>NW_019485436.1:0-593 GCF_002814215.2 Seriola lalandi dorsalis | reverse complement strand
ATCCCTCCTCCACTGGAGTTCAGAGACTCACAGAGTCAAAGTCAAGGAGAACTGAGCTGAATCTGTCCTGGGGGCAGGAGGCGGCCCGACACCACCAACCTCTATTTGAGGAAACTGCTCAGTACTTCGGCACTAGGGGGAGACATATCATCACAAAGGAAATTACATTTTCTATTTACTGACTATACTGAAATGTAAAATTAGTTTATTAAGCATGGGGTGACTGTGATTCACAAATATCCTTTATGGGCTACAGTCCTGTCCTGTGTTTGCTTTTTTGTTTGTTTATTTATTTGTTTGTTTGTTTTTCAATGGGCTACACAGTAAATTAGCGTTTGGTTATTTTATAGTCTCTTTTCTGTCAGTGTACATCCTGCTTTGTGTTCACACAGATGTTTTCCTGACACAGATCGAAATGTTGCATCAATGAAAAAGCAGTGTGAACATATATCACACATTACATATAAAGGTGTAGGAGGAGGCTATACATTCAATTTACATGGTATTGATCCTGTTTAAGCCTGTTTTATGGAAAAGAAACAATCAAAACTTTCCCCCCTCAGGTGCCCGAGGATCCTCAACGACCCCCCCCC
>NW_019485435.1:0-732 GCF_002814215.2 Seriola lalandi dorsalis | reverse complement strand
TGTGTGTGTGTGCAAAGAGAGAAAATCAAACATGCACCGTTCTCACGTGCATGTGTTACATTAAAACATGCTGTGGCTGAAACCATTTTCATTTATTGTCAAAGTCTAGACTCATGACCAGAAGGTAGTCATGACCTTTGACCTTCAGATTAGCAGCAGTTAGGCTTGTAGCCTTTTTGCAGCACGCACGGACTCCTCATTTTTGGGGAGAGTTATACGAACGGCCAGACAATCCCCGCTTTGAAGTCTGTTTTCATTATTCATAACCGCTCAGCCAGTTACTGCTATGTAGGGCAATATGCATGATAGGGGGGAAACATTACAAACAAGAATGAATAAGTGTGGACTGACTGTACACTGTATATGCTGAGCAAATAAAAACTGCACTTATATGCATTCTGAGACTATAAAATGTGTGTATCTACATATAATATTCACCGTATGTGACAGAGAACAATGTTTCTCTTAGGGAAAAATTAAACATACAGTTTAGAGTATGTAGACAAACTTAACCCATTATAGCATATCGACACCCTCTTAAAATAATGGCCTAAGTCATTTTTTCAGGTTTTTCAGGAAACACAAAAAACTCAACAAAAGAGTCACACTTTTGACATAGGCCATTATACAACCGGGGGTAGAATTGCATGTTCCCCTCAACTGAGGATTCAGGCGATTTTACCAGAGGTGGCCAGCATCATGAGGGGGTGATTTAGGCAAAAAAAACATTTT
>NW_019485434.1:0-722 GCF_002814215.2 Seriola lalandi dorsalis | reverse complement strand
ACACAAAAAACTCAACAAAAGAGTCACACTTTTGACATAGGCCATTATACAACCGGGGGTAGAATTGCATGTTCCCCTCAACTGAGGATTCAGGCGATTTTACCAGAGGTGGCCAGCATCATGAGGGGGTGATTTAGGCAAAAAAAACATTTTTGTCAAAACATGACTTAGGCCATTATTTTAGGAAGGTGACGATATTAAAGTTTGGATGATGTAACTGTTCTTCTTCCTCTCCACCCCACCACCCTGTTCAGGTTTTTAGTGTTGCAATAAGGGCTGAACAATCAATGGAAATATTATCAGGTCAATATTCAAATCACAGCAGCTGCAGTTTTTTCTGATAGAGGTAAAATGTGTCAGACCGTGAATGAAGTGTGATGGTGTTACGGAGACACCCTGGTCTACAGATCAGATTCTTCATATATAAAGGAGCATAAATCACAACATCATCATTTTTGTTTTCTTCAGTGAAAATGAAAACTGTCTGAACTCTCTATGATTTTTATTTCATTTTTTTTGCATATTGTTGAGCCCTAGTTGAAATGTTGATGTTGAACTTCTCAGTGTTTGCAGGTGGGAAGCTGGTAAGGGATCATGTCTGTCACTGCACAACCCCACTGTGAAACAAAAAGCCTTTTAGTTTGTCATTAGTCAGTATAGGTTCAGTTGATGAAGGACTTTGTGTTTTTATTGTTACTTCATTAGGAAACTACTTAGTCTTT
>NW_019485433.1:0-593 GCF_002814215.2 Seriola lalandi dorsalis | reverse complement strand
TGCAGTGTCAGTGAAAATCACCAGAGGACAGATTTTGAGTTACATATATATATATATATATATATATATATATTTTGCCTTTTGTTTCTGAACATGAATGGTGAGACCAGTCCGAGCAGTGTGGCCTAGAAAGTTTAAAGCTTGATTTAGAGATGTATCAGAAAAAGAAAATGCCTTTGAAACCTCTAGCTCCACCTGCTGAACATAGAGGTAATGGTCATGCTGACTGGTAAACGGTTTATAAGTGAATGTTAATTATTTTTCTAGAGCTGTCCTTAACTTAACCCACTTTCATAATAATTTAGCTTCCCTTGTGTAGTTGTATACCTGGAGAGGAAGCAGGAATGGGTGAAGACACGATGAGAGGAGTGAGAAAGGAGAGAAAACCTAAAGTTAAGAGAAGGAGAGAGGAGGACAATATGTGATGAAGAGCGAGGAGGAGAGCGGTGGTGAACAGGTGAAAAGAGGATAGAGGAGGACAGAGGAGAAAGTCAGGATTTGCAGAGTGAGGAAGAGAGTAGAACAGGAGGAGTGAAAGAGAAAGGGAGGAAAAGAATGAAGGAGATTTTCCAAAATGCCAACAAATATGGGTT
>NW_019485432.1:0-593 GCF_002814215.2 Seriola lalandi dorsalis | reverse complement strand
TTGGGGGGTCGACTCTTGTTAACAATGAGTCCATTGATTTCAAGTTCCCAGCCTCTTCTCAGTCCTTCATTCTCCTCTTTCTCCCCCTGCCTTCCATCTCTCACTTTCTTCTCCCTCTCCTTTTAATATCTTTAATGTTTTACTTCCCAGACACATTAGATGATAGTAGATCTTAAGGTTTTTTTGTTTTTTTTTATAAAGGTAAAATTTCTTCATCAGTTTCACTCCTTAGCTCAGCTTCCTATTTTCCTCCCTGTCTTTTGCCTGTTGTCACCGTACCTCCTCCTTCCTGTTCAGGTAGCAGCTTTCATGTGGCAAGACAAAAGACTGATTGTACATTGCGTGTATGTGTGTCTTTCTGTGTAAGTGTGTCAAAAGATAAGGGAAAAAAAAACAAGTAGATAACATGCTCAAGAGAGGAGGGACGGACAAAAGGAGTGAAGTGGAGGATGAGGAGACGGCTGAAGCTGTATATCTTATCTATTGTCAAATAAAAAAAAATGAAACATTTAATCCTTCTGTGAAAAAAAACACACACATAACCTATGTTTAAGCACATGGGGAGCAATACAATCATACTGTCTACTATAGAT
>NW_019485431.1:0-593 GCF_002814215.2 Seriola lalandi dorsalis | reverse complement strand
GCTTCACTTTGACTCTTCAGTTTTTCAAAATCAGCCTAAAAACAGAAAACAATATTTACTGTCAGTTGTAGCAACAGAACAAAGAAGTTCATCATAAACTTCTCCGACAGAAGGAAACACGATGTGGTCAGCAACCTTTAGTTTGTCGTTTTCTCGCTCCAGGGCAGCGATCTTGTCTTGATTTGCAGGTGCGCTGGATTTCTTTAGCGACTCATTTTCCCTCTGCACCCTCTCCACCACCTTCTTCATCAACCCAATGGTTTTCTCGAGTTCAGGTACAGTTTTACCGCTGTGACCAGTCTGATGAGAAACACGTTACAAATCACGATCATGGTAAACAGTTGGAACATTGAGCTTCTTTTCAATTTGTTTCATGGGTCATGGGGATTTTTATTACCTCATACATAGACACACTATGTGTAGGTTTAGACTCCTATTTATGTGTCCAGTTATTTCTGGGAAAGTAATCATCTATAGAAAGACAATAGGTGACTTTAGGTGAACTTACTCCAGGTATATGAGACAGCTTTTTCTTCACCTCTGCCTTTTCCTTTTTCAGTGCGCTGCACATCTCCTTAAGGTCTGCAACTTGA
>NW_019485430.1:0-593 GCF_002814215.2 Seriola lalandi dorsalis | reverse complement strand
ACACATGTGAGATGTGAAAGCAATTGGCCTATATGTAGCCAGGTGAACACTGTGGGCTTTCAGAGATGGCTGTGCCAGGAAAGGAAGTGAATGAAGCTAGGTGTGTATTTCTGTATAAAAATATCCCTTGAAATGTCGCTAAAATACACACAAAGTAATCAATGACAGCAGATGATTTCATGATTAAGCTAACAGAGCAGTGAGTAATAACTTTGTATAGTGCTGCAGCGTGAGTGGTGTAAAGGTACATTTACTCATATCATCGTGATGATGATTTCAATTTAATGTGACCATTTTGTGTGTTTCTGCCTGACTTTAGAGGGGCGATATACTTTGTTAACTTTCAGCTGTGAGTGTCTTGCAGAGCATACTGCGCACTGGAGTGAGAGTGAGTTTATTATTGACATTCAAACGTATTTGGCACATAATATATTTGCGAATGCATATGTGAGGGCTGACATGTAGGGTGAAAACGCTGCCCTCTGTAGTTTGGGTTAGGGAGAGTTTCCTCCCTTTGGCAACAGGTGTGGGCAATCAGTGCCTCTTTGTCTGAATCCTGGTAGATGTGTGGTAGGACTGCTTGGTGTGTGCAG
>NW_019485429.1:0-593 GCF_002814215.2 Seriola lalandi dorsalis | reverse complement strand
GGTAGCCTACATGTAGCAACAACCTCAATTTAAAAAGGCACGATAACACATCTTTGAGAGCCTTATAAGCCTATAATGAGATAACGTGTAACAAAGGATCCAGATCCAAGACCTGGCAGCAGATCAAATAATTATTCATCAGCATATCCTCCTAATAAGGTTTTGGATGTGAAACAGTTACTGCGGCAGACGGAGGAGGGTTTTTTTTTGGTGCACTTCACCTGTCTTCCTCCAGAGGCGGGAGCGCGGTGCGTCATCAGACCAGATTCAGCTGCCGCACATCTCAGACGCAAACGCTCCTCAGACTTGTCTCATTACATTGCATAATATCGACAAGCCATCATGGTAAGTGCGACATTACATTTAATTTCTCTCATTTGTCTCCTCGCCTGTGGTTTGAAATGTATATCCTGTATTTTGAAGGACGTGGAGGTGAAAGCGGGTCGTTTATATGATATACATCGTTTATATTTCTCCAACCTTACATTTTATTGTCTTGGTGTTTTCTCTAGCCGGTTATGGCTGTAAATTCATTGTTAACATTCCTACCGTCAGACAATTAGAAATCAGGTGGTGTTTTTTTTTTTTTTTTT
>NW_019485428.1:0-593 GCF_002814215.2 Seriola lalandi dorsalis | reverse complement strand
TAAAATAAACAGGACTTTTAACCAAGTGATTTGAGCTGCTTAAACAGAACCAGAGAACTAAAGCAGACATGGCTTTCATTAAGCAGTGGCTATCAGACCCCATCAGTGCCGTAAATCTGCCTCACGAACTCCACAGGATTTAAACATTTGAAAAAGCAAAGTGACCAGTGGGTCGTCCCAAAAATGAAAAAAGAAAAATGACACATCCTTTTGCAGAATCAGGCGTGGACAGCAGGACGAGCTACAGTCGGATGCGGCTGAAGGTCTTTGCATTCGCACAGAGGGAGAGGTTTTGTGAGTAGGATGAAACTGAACTGAAACCAGAGAGACCATGTTACTCGCAGATGCCAAAGAAAGTCTGTGTGATGTGCTTCTTCTTGCCACAAGTGCATCGACATAAGGCACAGGCACAGTTCCCCTCTTTCAACAGAGTGGCTCGCAATATAGTTTGTTTGTCCTTTTTTTGTTTTTTGTTTTTTTTCTTTAAAAATGTCCCAGTGCAAGAAACAAGTAGGGTGACCACCACCGAGGTTGGAGCAGCTCACATGGGACATTTAGTTCTGTTTCTTCAAGGGTTTTTTTTTTGTTTTTTT
>NW_019485427.1:0-593 GCF_002814215.2 Seriola lalandi dorsalis | reverse complement strand
ACACACACACACACACACACACACACACACACACACACACACACGCTCCACTGTGACTAAATGAGTTGAAGCAGTGAGAAGGTTGTTCTTCAGGTTATTAAATTCCTGCAGCACTTGAAGGCAGCAGAACACACGTTACACTATTCCCTCTGTTCACCTGTATAAAGTCACCTGAGAGACGACACCTGCTCAATCTGTTGTGGGATGGTCTGAGTCTGATGTTGTGTAATGCTGCGCCTGCCCTGTTGCATTCTAGGCATTCCTGCTGAGGGCATGTCAGCAGCGGAAACTCACCTTCAGCTTCTTGTTGAGTTTGCAGCAGTATCGGTACAACATGGCCAGATTCAGAGGACCGAAGTCTGCGTAGAAGCTGGACACAGAGACACAGTCAGTCAACATGAGACCTGAACCACACAGTCCAGGACCAGCTCTCTGGTTTAATCCTGGACTCACATGACACTGATCTCAGACCTGCAGTTTAATCTTCAATTAAAATAAATCCTCTCTGTTGCAGATCTGCTGTGTGTGTGTGTGTGTGTGTGTGTGTGTGTGTGTGTCTGCATGTGCATGTGTGTTCATGTTTCCATAACAAC
>NW_019485426.1:0-594 GCF_002814215.2 Seriola lalandi dorsalis | reverse complement strand
AGAGCCGCTCACACCAGACATCCTGAGAATCTGTCTGAGCTGGAGCAGCTTGTTTGGACCAAAATTTCCTCCTGAACATTGAGCATTGATCACCTGGGTGTCTGGACACCAGATCTTTGTTTGAGTTATTTTATTGTTTTTTTATGAACTGGTCTTAAAAGTAAGATGATTAACCATTTTACATCTGGTCTTTAATGGACAATGTGCCCAGAGGGAGGTGATGACACCGCCCCTAGGAGGGCAAACATGCCCACAGATTGGTCACTGTCCCAAACTTTTTCTATAAAAAACCATCACAGGAATGCAACTGCAGATTTCCTTTATTACCAGTGCTACGTGTCCTATTCTGTCTCCATCCTGCCCCAACTAACTTCAACAAAAAGAGCTAACCGGGTAAATTGACAAATTATGATTGGCTACTCTATCCAATCATGATCCTAAATTTATCAGCGTTTAACAAGCTCCTTCCAGTGATGGTCATATTTTGGTTTATTCACCAGTTGCATATTTTACCTGAAAAACTCCAGTGATATTTTCATTTATTCCATTACTGTAGCATTGTTATCTGTGTTGTTAGCATTTGTTGTGTTGTTG
>NW_019485425.1:0-594 GCF_002814215.2 Seriola lalandi dorsalis | reverse complement strand
GTGTGTTTTGACAGTCCTTGATCACACCACCAATCCTCCTTTGCTTCACTGAACAGGGGTGGTTGATATGGTTGATATTTCATATAAGGTCTGCATTGTGACAAAAGATGTGCAGTATAATCTATTTATTGTATAGTGTTTGCACAATGTGGTTCTGTAGTGGGGGAGTGAAAGAAACTCATCATAGGTGACAGTAAATCTGGATGGCAGGAATAAATCATCTCTAATAACCCTTAAAATCATCTACACCCATCTTTGTCTGTTTTGAGTTTTGTAAAATGTTCAGAGAGAGAGAGAGAGAGAGAGAGTGTGTATGTGTATGTGTGTGTGTGCATAAGAGGAGAGAAAAATGAGGGCCCATGACCTGGTTATCATGGTTGATAAAAATGAAGTGCAAGCAGAAAACAGTACTCACTTTGCCATAGCTCCAAACTTCAGGGAAATCCCTGTGATAGTGGAATAAGAACAGAAAAGTGCCATCAAGAAAAATACGAAATATATGCTGCTGCACAAATGGCCTCTAAGTGATAACTAGCTGATTAGATAGCCAACGGGACTGAACTGGGCCACATAAAAAAAACTCAAACTTTTTGT
>NW_019485424.1:0-594 GCF_002814215.2 Seriola lalandi dorsalis | reverse complement strand
GTTAGTTAGTTAGTTAGTTAGTTAGTTAGTTAGTTAGTTAGTTAGTTAGTTAGTTAGTTAGTTAGTTAGTTAGTTAGTTAGAAGCTGAGACCGATGGAGACATAGTTGTGCTGCAGCAGAAGATGAAGATATAGATCAAACAGATCAGACAGAAGTTCATAGATATTTATGAAATAGATCAGACAGAAATTTATAAATACAGATGAAACAGATCAGACAGAGGTTTATAGATCTATGATTGTAACCTCAGATCAATTTACCCAGGAACAGCCTCATGATTCTGGTGATTTTCAGTAGAAAAAACACGGAGGCTAAAACTGAGATCATGAAGAGGTCATGGGGAGTCATGTACCCATGGGCTCAAATTAGGATCAGAATGAGCTTATAAATTGATCTTCACATATAATTATTTTTATTTGTATTTATAATTATTATAATGACTTTTACTATTGCAATTTATCTTGATAATTTTCCCTCAGTGTGAAAGTGAAGGTACGCTGTGCAGATTAAATAAAACTTATTCTCCTGTCCTGTTTTGAGAATGATATAAACACGTGTGTATTTGTTCTCATTTTCACTACATCTGACATTAAT
>NW_019485423.1:0-594 GCF_002814215.2 Seriola lalandi dorsalis | reverse complement strand
GTGTGTGTGTGTGTGTGTCCACAGACTCACCATGATGACTCCGATACCGATGCCGACTCCTCCGATGATGTGGAGTCTGTTGTTGAACATCTCATCGATGGCGTTCGGACAGCTCTGATGGAAGAGAAGGACGCACGTGATTAATCCTGAGGGGATTGATCCTGTTATCGATCACGGTATCGATCACGGTATCGATCACGGTAAAAACTCCAAACAAGAGTTTGATCACAAGTTAAATTTGAGAAATTTTTGAAAACAACTAAAACGTCCATCCTCATTAATCATTGGCTGCGAGAGAGCGCTCGTTTCCTGTTTTCAGGTGTGTTTATGTTGCGTTACCTTGGTGATTAGGACCTCCAGCCCCTCCTTCTTGGGGCAGATGTCTTTGGCGGCGTCGATCACCGTTCCTGTCGGACCGCAGCAGTCCAGCTGTGAGGAGGAGGCCGAGGTCAGATATAAGGTGATTCTTGTCCAACACATTTTATTGCACCATTAATCTCGTGTAAAACTACATGCGACAAAAACTTAAACTATTAGAAGCAAAACTGAGACACACAAAGCGACTGCAAACACAGGAGTGTTCTTCAGCTCGCC
>NW_019485422.1:0-594 GCF_002814215.2 Seriola lalandi dorsalis | reverse complement strand
CTCTAGAGACCAAAACTGTTTTTGTACCAGGCTGTAAACATGTTTATTCCTGCTGTAAAGTTGGACATTTTAACATGGGAGTCTATGGAGACTGACTCACTGTTGGAGCCAGACTCTAGTGGTCATTAGAGGAACTGCAGCTTTTGCAACCACAGCGTTGGTTTCATTTTCAGCCTCGGAGGTTGTTGCTTGACCAGGAATCATCCGGTGACTTCCGATTAGCCACTCTTAGACTAAGGGTCATTGGAATCATTTTAAAATGGGGATCAGGAAATTGAAAGGGATCTCTCCCTCTGTCTCTCACTGATGTGGCATCTAGTTAATAAAAATAAACACACATTTATGTAAATGGCTTAATAACTCTTTACATACTTCAGTTAATGTTTTCAGTTGACCCACCAACTTGATGTCCAGTAGAATCTTGGCTTATTACATCATTCCCTCCACATGTTTCTCCATTGGCTGCCAGCTGCCCCTGCCAACACCATGACTGTACACTTCAGAGCCGCTCTCTGCTGCAGCATCACGTCTCATCCTCTGCCCGTGGATGACGACTGCTGAGGTGAAGTGAGTGACATTTTCATTCCATCTGCT
>NW_019485421.1:0-594 GCF_002814215.2 Seriola lalandi dorsalis | reverse complement strand
AATAATAATAATAATAATATAACTCTCATGGTGTCCAGTTATTTTTAGGTTAAAGTAATGTTGAGTTAAGTAAAGGATATAGAAATATAACATATAACATTTTACAAATACACTGATGAACTACTACTACTAACAATAATAATAATAATAATAATAATAATAATGTGTATTATTATATGTGATATCATTGAACCTGTGTTACTGATGCATTAATCCTGAGTCATGAATGTACTGGAAAGGTTCTCAAAGAACGCAGACCTCTGCCAAGGCCAATGACAAGCAACACACCACTTCAGAGAAAAAAATCTAGTTCATTGTGCGTGATCCAGATCTGCCCTAAAATTTAATGGTTCTTCCCGACCCATCGCCCATCCACCCACCAAGTTCTGTGCAAATCAGTTCAGTACTTTTTGCGTAATCCTGCTGGTGAAAACAAAACCTCCTTGGTGGAGGTGATGAATAAATTAATTATCTTTAGGTAACATTTTACTGTCGTGGTTGGTTACAGTGGAGCGACTTTAGAAAATAAAAAGATAAATCTAAAAGGATACACCAAATTTTATCTATTATTATTTATTTATGTGAATGCAAACT
>NW_019485420.1:0-594 GCF_002814215.2 Seriola lalandi dorsalis | reverse complement strand
AGGAGGGAAGCTCAGGGGAGGAATCCAGTGTTGGCAAGTGAGAAATGACTTACACTGAAACTGAAAAAGTGAAGGAAACACACACATACTAGAAATAGGAAGAAAGAGTCTTAGAATGTGTCTGAAGATGAAGATGAAAGCTAAAGAAATGATGTAGGAGGCAGCATGACACATCTGTTTGACAGAGAAATGTATTCATGGTGGCATTAATTCAAAAGATTCAAAGGTTTATCTGTCACAATCAATATGTGTAGATAGAGAGAGTGTGTGTGTGTGTGTATATGTGTGTGTGTGTGTGTGTGTGTGACTCATTTCTATGTGGAGTTTTCATATAGGTCAGATTGACTGGTGTTACCAGTGTTATCCCCTTTTATTAAACAAGTGACCTCTCCAAATTCTTACCATCTGCACAGTGCATGCTGGAAACAGCGCAGTCCTCTGTGACCATGACATGGGTAAAAGGAGTAAATTAGTATTCATAACTTTACCTGCAAAATGTTCCAATGAGCCAAGATTTTACTCTGTCAAATTTTCTTTTTATACTTTTTTTTCCTCCATGTTGTTGTTGCATTTAGCTCAAAAAAAAAAAAAAAA
>NW_019485419.1:0-594 GCF_002814215.2 Seriola lalandi dorsalis | reverse complement strand
GTCTGTCAGACAGAAATAGAGCTGTAATGGAGGGTTTGCGGCTGCTGATGTCGTACTTCAGTCTGCTCTCTGTACTTTTCCCTGATGGATCTAACAACATGTCTGCTGTCAGACACACTGTTAACACAGTTACTGTTGTTGAGCTTTTCTGTACTTCTTGTGTTTGGACAAGTCTGAACAGGTGAACCTGGTCTTTACCTGTGCAGGTTAACAGCAGCTCTGAGTCCATGTGAACATACATCAGAGTCCACAGAGGATCTGAAACATGTACTTAACGTCAGCCGTTCTGTACTTACAGACTTCGACTTTAGCTCAACACTGTGTGAATGTGAGCAGCCTGTACGTCTGCAGAGTGTGATTCAAACACAGATAAGGAAACTGAGTCTGCGTGTTTATTAATTAATGTTCCAGCAAAGATCAGTCCTTCCACTTAATTACCAGTGTAAGCCAGAGGTCAGAGGTCAGCTGAACATTCATTTTACTGTGTATGTCTGGATAGAAGCTATAAATACATATTATTTATATATTTATTTTACTATGCCATATAATTAAATCACACCATCGTATCTCTTAATAAAGTTTCCAATTAGATTA
>NW_019485418.1:0-594 GCF_002814215.2 Seriola lalandi dorsalis | reverse complement strand
GTGTGTGTGTGTGTGTGCGTGTGTTTGTGTGTGTGTTTGTGTGTGTGTGTGTTTGTGTGTGTGTGTGTGTGTGAGAGAGAGAGAGAGAGAGAGAGAGAGAGAGAGGGTAAACCTCGTGTATTCAAGAGCTCTTCTTCATATCTCGGTATCTGTTGCCACCACTCTCCACTCAGTCTCATCACCTCCGTCATTTCACACAGGAAGTGAAACTTCAAAGCACATTTTCAAAGATCAAGCCAAACTGCTTTACCAGGGTTTTTTTCAGAGGTGCAGTTTGGCAGCCTCTCCTATTTTCAATTGTCAAATGATTTGTGTTAATTAAACGTGAAGTAAACACTTTATATCCCAGACTAATAGCCTGCAGGTTAAGGTTTGGGTGTAATTGCCCTGAGTCAGCAGAGCACTCTGTTCATGATATTAAAAAAATGTTTAAATAAATTCTCTGTTGCTTTTATTCATGGAATAATCCAGGTTTAAGTCCAGGGTGAATGCTGGCGCTGCAGGGAGCTGAGTGGCAGGATCTTTATCCAATCTTTTAATCTGCTTCGATTTATAAAATTAAAGAGCATAAGCCGACCACATATAGGCTATTTT
>NW_019485417.1:0-594 GCF_002814215.2 Seriola lalandi dorsalis | reverse complement strand
GGCATCCCACTGACTGAGAACCATGAGCAGCAACAGTCTGAGTTCTGCCTGTGAGGTAAGACTGAAAACACTTCAGCGTGGCTTCATCGAGACTGTAGTTTGTGGAGCAGGATTTTATGATCAATGGGCCTCATTCACCAATATCTTCTTAAGTATTTTCTTAAATTCTTTCTTAAGTTGTTCTTAAGAAAGCCCTTAAGAAAAACTCTTAAAGAATTGTGCACACCTGTGTTCTTAGATCGATGAATGCCAATCTCTCAATTGAAAGTGTGTGGACATTTGTGTGTGACATTTGTGTGTGCCAGTTTGCCCTAATTGGGCCAACTGGCACACACAAATGTCCATATAAGGGCATGAGACTGAAGGGTCGTGTGAAGACACAGACAGAAGTCACAAAGAGATACCGTAAGGGAAAGTTGAGAAAATCTAAAGACAGAGCACCAGAATCAAAACGCAAAAGGAACTTTAGTAGTTCTGAAGTGGAGAAACTGCTGAGGAGGTGAGCCGCAAAAAAGCGGTTAAGTGTGAATGTAGCTTTCATTTATTTTAAAAGACCATAATGCTTTGTAAAACAACAAAATTTTTTTTTTTTTT
>NW_019485416.1:0-594 GCF_002814215.2 Seriola lalandi dorsalis | reverse complement strand
TCAGACACTTCTTACAGCTGTGTGTGAAGGTCGCCAGCTCCTGCAGTATTCAGTGACAAGCAGGGTTTTAGCCCTTTGTTCATATTCTGAGGCTTTTACTTATCAGTCCAAAACATGTTTCTCTTGGCAGTCAGCTTTATCTTTATCCATGTATCTGAAAAAAACTGGCACCATAATGCTCTTATATTAGTTACCTGGCATCTCTGTTTAAAGTCTACTGGTCCCTCAGAGTCTGTGGTGCTGGTGATATGACTGGCCTTCTCCAGAGCCTGGTAAAAGCCTGTAATGTTCTTCTCCATTTCTTCCAGTGGAGGTAATAGAGATTGAGATTCCCTCAGCAGAGGCAAACTTCTCTCTCTCACCTGATTGGAAGACAGCATGCTGGTTATATATATATACTGTAATTTTATTTTGAATTACGAAGGAGATATGTTGTTTTGATCAATAACATCAAATAGTAATTTTGGATAATTAACTACATTTTACATATCCTTAAAACAATCATTTGCGTATAATTTGCATAAAGTGATAAATTATGATGCAGCAAATTATAAAAAGCAGAATAATCTGCTGTATTTCTGGTTAATATTCAGG
>NW_019485415.1:0-645 GCF_002814215.2 Seriola lalandi dorsalis | reverse complement strand
CTCTCTCTCTCTGTCTCTCTGTCTCTCTGTCTCTGTCTCTCTCTGTCTCTGTCTCTCTCTCTCTCTCTCTCTCTCTCTCTTTCCTCAGCTCCGTAGTTGCGTGGGCGGCACATCTGAAGCCGCATCAAAGCCTCAGACGTCGAAAGAAGCCGTGTGGCTCAGCTGTGCGCAGAATGTGGCACAATCTTGGTAGTAAATGTCATCTGAAGGATTGTTTACAACATTTCTTTGTGGTTGCTCCATCAGATGTCCAGTGTGCAGGCGCAGGCACAGTTACAGTTTGCATTGATTGGACTGCAGCTGTGCGACAGTTTCTTTCACTTTCTCCGTTGTGCAACTTGATTTCCCCCCAGGTTCAGATTTCAGCTTAATATTAAACACCTTCTTGTAAAGTCATAAGTCTGCTCCCACTGCAAGTTCACAGGAACTCCACAGGATTTATTCCACCTGAGAAATGTTTTGAATCAGTTTTAAACACATCCTCCCCTTCATGCATTCAACCCTCCCACTCTCTCTCTCTCTTTATTTCTTCATGTCTCTCTCTACATCTGTCTCCGACTGCTCTCCATCCTCCATCTCTCTGCCTCTGTCAGATTTACACACACACACATACACACACACACACACACACACACACACACACAC
>NW_019485414.1:0-594 GCF_002814215.2 Seriola lalandi dorsalis | reverse complement strand
AAAAAAAAAGAAATGGCTAAAAGCAAATGTGAAAGAGGCAGTACCTAAGCAGTGACAGAGAGAATGAGGGACTGAAGTGCTGACAACTGAGTAGTAAAGTAATGGAGGTCTTATGCATTCTGTCACATTATGTATCAGCATGTAAAAGAAATGTGAGCCACCACTGTTAATGTCAAATAGCTTTTAACTATTGTCCATCAACAGAGCACTTGACTTAATGCATTCCTGTGTAGATTGACCCTGTGTTTAAGTATAATGGTATAATTCAAAAGTTTCTCACTTCCAGGTTTGCTTCCACATGCTGCAGTTCACTGCGCACACACATTAGTGGTTGTCCTGCTGGCTCCACCTACATGTTCCCACTCAGCCCATATACTTTACATTGGGATGACGTCACACAAATAAAAGTCTAGACTCTAGGGAAGGTTTTCAAATATAAAACCATGGATAAAAAAAATGACAACACAATGACTAATAAATGGACCGTGTTTGCAGATGAAGGTGTCTTGTGAAATGTTTTCCAGATGTTTCTTTTATAATGGCAAAAAAAGCTTTTTGGGCCGCAGAGGATTGTTTTGTTGCAGTATCGCGAGT
>NW_019485413.1:0-594 GCF_002814215.2 Seriola lalandi dorsalis | reverse complement strand
CACACACACACACACACACACACACACACACACACACACATTATTGGACTTGTGCCACACCCTGGCAATGACATCCAGAAGTCAGAGCCTTAAGTCAGCAACAATGACGGTGAAACTGTAAATCTTTGACCAAGCTGGCAGGAGACCAAGCGCTGACATCTATTTAAAAAAAAATGTTTTAATGAATACTTTCACCAAGGAAACAAAATTACACCCTGAATAAATATATTCCTGTGAAATGAAACCTCTTATTAAATGATTTTTAAGGACAAATCTTTCTGCACAAAATATGGATGGGGGATGGGGGGGGGTGAATCATGGAATGAATATAGCTGGCCTGATTCTACCCCCCACACCCTTCATATTTTTATCCAAACGATAACTCATCTATCATCTACGAGCCATTAACAGCCATCCTCAGTCCGGCTAATACCATCAGGACGAGAAGAGCCACTCTCCGCCCCTCTGCTACCGCTAACATAATTGTTATGCATTGGCTCCAGTCAAATGCTGTTTTCCTCTTTGTGACCAATTAACTTTATCTTTGTTAGATGACAGCGTCAATTTGCCTTCTGAGCAAAAAAAAATGAAAAA
>NW_019485412.1:0-594 GCF_002814215.2 Seriola lalandi dorsalis | reverse complement strand
GTGTGCATGCGTGCGTTCGTGTATGTGTTTGTGTTTATGTATGTATTTCTGACTGTGTGGGTGTGTTATGAGATTAAAAGTACCGCTTTACCAGGGTTTTGCACTAAGCACTTGGAAGCTATCTGTTGTGGATAATGTCCTTTCCAACTTTTTTTGACTTGTATCCAATCATTTATTTTTACAGTGCCTTTTTGTCATTTTGCAGATGCTTACATCCACAGGGACTTGCAATAAGTTAAAATAATGTATTGCCAGCAATACAAGCAGCCAATAGGGAGAACCGGGGCCAAAACAACAGTGCCCAGACAGTAGAAAGTTATGTCTGTGTCGTTGTGATGTTCATGTATCACCGAAAAGCCAGTGGTCTAATAATAGAGAAGTGCTACAGTAAGCACAGAAATACCTCTCTCCTTCTCTTGGTTTCTTTGTCCCCATCTCCTCTCTGTTTTGTCGTTTGGCCCCTCTTCTTTTATTGTCTACTCCTCTCAGGTCTGTCAAACCGCTCCTCTTGTTTTCTCTTATCTCCTCTCCTCTGTTCGCATTTCCTCTCTCTCCTCTTTTTTTTTTTTTTTTTTTTTTTTTTTTTTTTTTCCT
>NW_019485411.1:0-594 GCF_002814215.2 Seriola lalandi dorsalis | reverse complement strand
TGAAGAGTGGCAAAAAGTTAAGGGTGCGGGATGAAGCTCAACAGGATCAACCGTACCACGGTCGACTCGGACAGGTAGCGGCAGGGGAGAGAACTTAACAGCTTCCCCAACTACTCACTTTATTATCTGGATGAAAGGCAAACCTGACATTGAGTGGAGGAGGTTCTTCAAGCGGGTAGTGAAGGATGAAACAGACACTATCTGCAGACGGGAGGGAAAAGCAGGAGGGATAGCCGCTGCCTCGGCCAAGAATACCAATCGTGTATCTTGAATTGACCTAAGAAAGTGGCACAAAGTCTTAGAAACCGCTGTAGCGACGATGCTCGGGCAGGCCGGACATTTTACGGCTGTCTGCAGGACGCACAGTGCATAACTGGCTGTTCCCGGAGAAATGGGATGGCAGAGGCAAACAATGGGGAGCAACTATGCAAAACTTTTGAGAGAGAGAGAGAGAGAGAGAGAGAGAGAGAGAGAGAGAGGGGCCGCAGGCAGCCATGACCGCAGATGGCTGACAGAAGAGCGGCCATCTCTCCAGTGCAGAAGTGAGGAGCCATTGAAAACTCAAATGCTGCCTGCAGAGTCGTTTTAATCATC
>NW_019485410.1:0-594 GCF_002814215.2 Seriola lalandi dorsalis | reverse complement strand
TTCCACACAGTCAGAGGGAGGAAGGACCAGGAGCTTTTCATCATATCTCCTCTTTATCACCACATCCACTTTCCCACACAAAAAAACCTCACTCACACCGGCGGTCTCACCTGCCGACCAGCTGCTTCACTCTCCTCTTAGTATTTCTGTTGTGTTCTTCCAGAGAAAAGTTTTCTACCCGAAATGAAGCTCAACATGAATTATCAACATTAACATCAATAGTGTTTCAAACCCTTTTCCTCTTCTCCTCTATCACAGATAATTGAACAGGCAACCGGTCGTGACTGTGTCAGCTGTTTGTGTGATGTTCAGCGGGAGTCACTTTCATGCTGCTGTTAACAAGTGCTCAAGTGACAAACTGAAGAAAAGTGACAGCGCTCAGAGTTTGAGCGTCTCCCTGATCCAATTGATTATGTCAGGGGAAACATATCTGCAGCCGCCGCCGCCGCCGCATCCAAACAGAGACGGCAAAATATTGAACCTTCAGATAAACGGTATCAAAGTTCTTGGTCGGGGAAGATGGAAACCCCGGAGGTCACACAGCTCAGTCTGTTTTCTGCTGCAGATGATACAGACTGATAACAACAAACCTGC
>NW_019485409.1:0-594 GCF_002814215.2 Seriola lalandi dorsalis | reverse complement strand
TTCCACACAGTCAGAGGGAGGAAGGACCAGGAGCTTTTCATCATATCTCCTCTTTATCACCACATCCACTTTCCCACACAAAAAAACCTCACTCACACCGGCGGTCTCACCTGCCGACCAGCTGCTTCACTCTCCTCTTAGTATTTCTGTTGTGTTCTTCCAGAGAAAAGTTTTCTACCCGAAATGAAGCTCAACATGAATTATCAACATTAACATCAATAGTGTTTCAAACCCTTTTCCTCTTCTCCTCTATCACAGATAATTGAACAGGCAACCGATCGTGACTGTGTCAGCTGTTTGTGTGATGTTCAGCGGGAGTCACTTTCATGCTGCTGTTAACAAGTGCTCAAGTGACAAACTGAAGAAAAGTGACAGCGCTCAGAGTTTGAGCGTCTCCCTGATCCAATTGATTATGTCAGGGGAAACATATCTGCAGCCGCCGCCGCCGCCGCATCCAAACAGAGACGGCAAAATATTGAACCTTCAGATAAACGGTATCAAAGTTCTTGGTCGGGGAAGATGGAAACCCCGGAGGTCACACAGCTCAGTCTGTTTTCTGCTGCAGATGATACAGACTGATAACAACAAACCTGC
>NW_019485408.1:0-594 GCF_002814215.2 Seriola lalandi dorsalis | reverse complement strand
ATGAGCCAGACAGTCCACAAATTCAAAACAAAACATTATCGTCACTCCTTTATAAAGTTATACATGATAATAACTTTCTCTGTATAGGTTAGTAACTATAGAGAATACGAGATTAGCATTCAGAGTGGACAGTAGAACAGTAAATACAACACTAGACATGTTCTAATCTTAGTCATTTTCTCCTTCATTGCATATTTCTGTGGTAAAATTCTGAATTCTTTGAGGATTTAAATCAGCATATTTGAATATCTGCTGAAAGGAGCAGAAAACAAAGCTTTTCAGCTTCATCCTACTAAATAAACTCAGCTTATAGCTTATTCTGTTGAACTGGACTCCCTGGGAGCTGTTCTGGGAGCTGTGGTCCTAAAGCCTCTGCTGCTTCGCTAAGATGTGAGGGAGATGACATCCACAGACCGTACAGCTTGCTCCGCTGGGCGGATCACCACCTCGCAACGCTGCTCTCTGTCGCTCCCTCCTTCTCTTGCCATCAACCTCGCGGCCCAACAGCCTGAAGTGGCCCACCAGGAATCTCCACGTACCTCCCTCCACTCCATGCCCAACGTACACTAGACCTCAGGGAAAAACATTCACTCA
>NW_019485407.1:0-594 GCF_002814215.2 Seriola lalandi dorsalis | reverse complement strand
TTCAGGTAGGATATGTTTCACCACAGTTTTATTTACATTGATGTGTGTTTGACTTCTCAAGATGTGTATACCGTGCTGTACATGGCATGTATACAATGAAACGGACCTACCTGGAATTGCCACTATACCATCTCATCACAGCCAGCTGCTGGTTTATTTGCTCATTCAGTAGTGTAGCGCAGTGTGGCATAGCATTGTGGGGAAAAAGAGATGGAAGTGCATATTGTCT
Organism: Seriola lalandi dorsalis; assembly: GCF_002814215.2. Classification (NCBI taxonomy): domain Eukaryota; kingdom Metazoa; phylum Chordata; class Actinopteri; order Carangiformes; family Carangidae; genus Seriola; species Seriola lalandi. Next base: position 365 of record NW_019485407.1, on the reverse strand, counting down.
ACTGAAGACAACAGATGTCCTGACCTACAGTGTTTGTGAAGTTGTAATTTTGGCCCGATAGCACTGACATATGAGTGTTGAAAGGTTAACGTAACTCATTACTGATCATTCTCCTGAGATCATCATCATGATGATCATCATGATCATCATGATCATCATCTCTGCACAGAGTTTCCCAGGAATGTGATGAGTTTTGATTTAAACATTGTGTTCTTCTGACCACTCAACATCACAGAGTTTTTGTTATTGACATGCATTAGCATATTTGTTGGCAAAGGTAGCACTGCAGCAAAAATGAAATGCATACAGGACCCAGCTTAATCATGAATGAATAAATATATAAAGAGGAGAGACTGTCTCTTGGG
>NW_019485406.1:0-594 GCF_002814215.2 Seriola lalandi dorsalis | reverse complement strand
CTTTACAGTCACTGTGAGTGATGGAGATTTTAATGCAGATTTTCTTGGGTATGAAGGTTTGCTGCGAGACTCTAAAGTCTGAACTGTGGATCTCCACATCCAGGTTTGAAATAAAGATATTTCGCAGTGATACGAGTTCTGCAAACTTCAGTCAATTCAAATCTCATTTTCGCTGAAGTCTTCAAAGTTGGGCTAAAAGCACAGAGCGCCGTCGAGCTGCATGTGTCGGTGTTAACACGAGGTGCGGCTGTGAGGTGTTTCTCGGAGCTAAGAAGGCTGGGAGTTAGAGAAGCAGGTTTGCGGCCCTTGAGCAAGGCATTGACCCCGAATGACCCCCAATGTCAGGACTTTGGGGAATTGTTAAATGCAAAAAAACTTTCTTGGTCCTTCTGTCAATTTAAGAGTCTGAAAAGTTTATGATTGAAAGTTGGATCCAGCAGTTGGCGAAACAATCTCACCACAAAATCCATCTCTAGTTGTTCCAGAGCTTTGAATTGAATCGCATGATCTTCCTCAGCAAATAGAGTTTGCCCAGCTGGACGTGTACGTGTTCAATTTACCTGAGCACTTCTAGTTCATTCTCGACCTTGCCGA
>NW_019485405.1:0-594 GCF_002814215.2 Seriola lalandi dorsalis | reverse complement strand
ACACACACACACACACACACACACACACACAAACACTTCCTTCATGACGGATTGAGTATAATCCTGATCCTGACAGCCGTGATTCCAGACAATGACAGTGACATATCGAGTGTGCTGGATTAGGAGAAGAGAGGGATTTCACCCTCTGTCCTCTGGGTAAAACCTCCAAACACACTGACTTGTTGTTTTTACATCAGATCTACAAATGTTCTGTCATAGATACAGTGTACTGTGAAGCTCATCAAACATAAAGGACCAGATCAGGCTCCAGACCACTGAGTCCACATCTCACACAGCTCTAGAGTGTAACAGCTGTTAGAGAAACAATCAGAGCTTTAAAAACAGAGACAGGGAAGTGGTGAGTGATGTGTAAGACACAGAGACAGCTGTCCAGGTTTTTTTAAATCGACTTAAAGTTCTAATCCGTAACTTTCCCACATTAAAATGTCTAAAAACATCTAGACCTCTGTTCTCTATGTTGTTGAGTTGTGTTCTTACATTATCACAAATGTTTCCATCAATTCTCCAACCAGAGAAATCTGTGATTTTAATCCTGGTAACGTTTCATTGGTCGCCTGTCAATGACATCATATC
>NW_019485404.1:0-628 GCF_002814215.2 Seriola lalandi dorsalis | reverse complement strand
GGCTCCAACAGTGAGTCCGTCCCCATAGACTCCCATGTTAAAATGTCCAACTTTACAGCAGAAATAAACATGTTTACAGCCTGGTACAGAAACTGTTCTGGTCTCTACAGATAATTTCCTCCTTCATGACGCCTGTTTATATAACTCACCTGTTTATATAACTCACCTGTTCACATTTTATTAAGGACTAAAGTTATGGAGGATTGAGGGCGTGGCCTCTTTGAGTGACAGGTGGTGATTGCCACAAACCAGCATTCATTGAAGTCTCAGCTCCACACAGGCTCCTCCTCTTTGACCATTTTTGGATTAGCTGGGAGTAAGGGGGCGGAGTCAGACACTGCCAAGATGGACGGTGGAGCAGCTCACTCTGAGCTTCAAAACCCTGTGGGTGACGTTACAGAGGCGACGTCCATCTTTATTTACAGTCTATGAGATATGAATCTCACCGGCCATGTGCTCAATCAAATGGACCCACATGTTATAGTGTCGCTCCACAGGGTGCCTTTAATTAAAGAAAACTACATAAAGACCGGAGCTTTTAACTGCATCTTACGTGATGATCAAGTCACATGATAATGACTGAGCAAACGAGTGAAGTGTTAAAGAAGAAACAGAGGAAATGTCTTTA
>NW_019485403.1:0-594 GCF_002814215.2 Seriola lalandi dorsalis | reverse complement strand
TGTGTGTGTGTGTGTGTGTTGACATTCTTTGGGTTGCCTGGTCACATTCAGTACTCCTCTATGCCTTGCTTATGAGAACAGTAAATGCCGTCAAGGGTTACTTCTTCATGTAATTGCCTTCCCAACTCCCTTTTCTAAGCAAACACACACACACACACACACACACACACACACAAATGATCAAACTGTGCCCTCCTCTGTTCTGTCAGTGAGTCCCACCGTTGCTGAGTACAAATAACAGTGCAGACAGGCTTCATTAACAGGGAACAGAAAGCAGAGGAAACCACACTGAGGACAGATGTTTCCAACCATCACTGGTTGTAATTTGGACTCTAAACTCTATGGGGGAGCCTATTGTCTGAGAGGCCAATCCACTCAGGAAATCCATAAAAATCCCAACTCCAACAATAGCTGTTTTAATAAAACTGTGCAACAAATAAATCAGCATCTGCGGGGCCTGTGAGTGATGGACTGGACCAACCTTGGACCTGGTACTTTTATTTTTAGAGCGTCAGAGACACTGTGACACTGTTATGTATGAAGCTTGTGTGGGACCAGTGGATATTTCCACAAGCAGCTTGTAGACAGGGAAAA
>NW_019485402.1:0-594 GCF_002814215.2 Seriola lalandi dorsalis | reverse complement strand
TGTGTATGTGAGTGAAGAAAAAAGGGATCAGTAGTTCAGTCGAGTGGTGGAACTGGGGGCAGGGTTTCTTGTGTGTGTGTGTGTGTGTGTGTGTGTGTGTGTGTGTGTGAGAGTGTGAGTGTGTTTCCGGCCTCCCACAGCCCTGTCTGTGTGGAGCCAGTCACAACATAGCTTTAATTATAGAGGGTCCAGCAGTGCAGTTTCATGCCTTGTGCGCCTTGTCCCATAGTTTTCTGTTTCCTAGTGGCGTCTGTCAGTGACTGGTTGGGGTTCTAGTCTACAGATCTCTTTTCTCTATATCTTTTTTCACTCTCCCTGGTTGAAAAACTCTTGGATGGCAAAATTGTAATGTCTCTGTACCATCCCTCTTATTTTTTTCTGTCTTCCACTATTCATCTCCACTCCTCAGTGGCTCTAATAGGTGATATCAATAAGAAATCAGTTATACTATCCTGGAATCTCCTGCTGGTCTGTCTGTGTCTCTCAAAGACCAGATGTGTTGCATAGCCAGTGTATCACAGCTTAATGGCTAGGTGAGGGTGGCTGCACAGTGTCCTCTTCTTCCCCATCCCCCATCAGCCTCGGGCAGAGGAT
>NW_019485401.1:0-594 GCF_002814215.2 Seriola lalandi dorsalis | reverse complement strand
AAAAAAAAATCAGCAAACAGATTGTGTCATGTATGCAACAATATCAAAAAGTTGCCAATGTTAGCTAATGTTAGCCACCACAAGCTACCAATTAAAGCTGTAAGGCTGTAACAGCAAAACCCTGACATAGTTTATTGACATAAGTCAGGGTTTGTTTAACTCCTTGTCAATTTAATTTGTATCTCTTCTTAAATTAATTAATCAAAGTTTGTACTCATCAGTTACAATTTGAAAAAAGGTACAGCTTTGTTATCAGTACTTAAACTGAAGTGGTGCTGATATAGAAACATTTCAAATTTTACCCGGTCCTCTTCCCACGATGACCCTGATATTGTTTGGACATTTTAACATTTCAGAGACCATATAAGGGTTTGTATTTTTATTTTGTTTTATTTGTATTCATGTGCGAGACCAATGGAGAGCAAGCTAGAGAGAGAGAGCAGTGTCTTGTAATGGACAGCTTGCAGTGCTTCGCTCACAGTGGAGTACGTGAGTGCATCCACTCCATTTCCATTGCCCATGCAGCATGAGCTCATTGTTCTGCCATCAGTGAATTAGTAGGGGTGTGTGTGTGTGTGTGTGTGTGTGTGTGTG
>NW_019485400.1:0-594 GCF_002814215.2 Seriola lalandi dorsalis | reverse complement strand
TTTTTAATGTTCGTACTCTGCTGACATTCAGGCTCTTTTTGTTTGTTTGTTTGCTTTTTTGTTTGTTTGTAATTATTGAAGATCAGTTCTAATAATGCTGCAGGAAAGTGTGTCTGTAACCTGCTTCTTGCAGCACAACTAAACTTGAAATCTGTCAGTGCGTTTGGAAACTCTGTTTTTTTAAAAAAGACAATAGACAAAAGGCAAACCGAATGAGGTCAAAGATTAGGCTTGGGTCGGGGTAATAAATTAAACATGGGATTCTAAATTATGAATTTTCTTTGAGGGTGGAGGACCCGGAGCTTCTGTATCTTTAATAGTGAGGAGAGAGATGGGAGAGGCTGCGCGTTCACGGTTCATTTTCTCGCTCAGCGGCGACGGGAACGCGCAGTGGATCCCACTCTCGCTGGAGAGGAAAAAAGCGCCGTCGGATTGCAACAGCGACTCACCGGGAAAAATGGTCCCACCGCCGCCCTTCATCCGCGCTGTCCAGGCCTGCAAAAGTCATGTGAAAGGATCCACAACACATGAGGACTCGAGTTTATTCGACCATTAAACTTGTTTCAGAGGATTGTGAACTCCGAAGGTGATTTA
>NW_019485399.1:0-594 GCF_002814215.2 Seriola lalandi dorsalis | reverse complement strand
GTCTGCTTCTTGTAGCCAATGTTTGAGTTCAAGATTTCCTCAATAAAATACACTTGCTGTAACTTGCAAGATTTGCTGTAACTTCCAACAACAAGGCAAAAATCAAAGCATTTTACATAAGAGCTTAAATGATTTGTTATCTGTAGGATCTTGTTTTATTTAGAAGGGCACACACTTTTGTTTATATGGTACCACTATGTGCTAACAAAAACCTCGTCATGAAGTCCAAGGAACCCTCCGAAGACCTCTGCAATCAAACAGGCCTTTTTCCCCGCAGACATTCTGACTTAGTAGGAAAATCAAAGGTGTTACTAATAACATTAACGATCTGTTCTATTCAAGTGCAGTAAGCCATGACATTGTGACAGTGAGCCAGCATGCACAATACAAGGACCCTGAAACTGAAGCAGCTGAATGGAACTCAGCCGTCATTAATTGTATTATTTACACCTGTGTCGTTCCTACTGTGACATGTCAAAATGTCTTTTGTGAAAAAGACCTATTTAGGTGTGGAGGAATAAATCTTGAAAAAGGCGTACCAAGAGAAGTTTGAAACCACCAGGACTCTTCTTAGAGCTGTGTGTGTGTGTGTGT
>NW_019485398.1:0-662 GCF_002814215.2 Seriola lalandi dorsalis | reverse complement strand
CGTTGCTGATGTCACGCTCCCCTCAGGAAGTCTGTAGGTGCGAGTGTGAGACATTATGTCGAGGTACAGTACGTCTGAAACTGCTGGATAGATTCCTGTGAAATTTGTGGTGGATATTCGTGCTCCACAGAGGATGAACCTTTGATTTTAAGCCAATGATTGAGCCAATGATTTTGCTCTGCACTCTGGAACACATTTTCTTTCTCATAAGACATTTCCAAACCAGATTGTTTAAACATTGTGAGGCTCGTCTAGCTGGCGGTTATCTGCTGTCATGTGTTGTCATTGTTGCGTTTCTTGGTGCATTACCGCCACTGTCTGTGGAGCAGCGTGGACACATGAACTGACTTCATGCTCGGGGGGCCATTCCTCCTCTGCACCAGTGCTGGTCAAATATTCTTTATGGTACGTTTTCATCCAACACTTGAGTGTTTTTCAGAGCGATGCATGTTAAAGTTTTAAAGCTCCTCCAGTGTAAAGGTCTGTGTCCATGTGTAGTGTGATTATAGATTATAGATCAGCTCTAGCTTCTATATTAATGCTGTGAAAGTATCAAAGCCTCAGTCCACAGAGAAATGCACACAGCCTGTATTCAGAAACTGAGCCTTAAAACCAGCCGTCAGGACTTCTGGAACTTTGTGATGTCACAACAAAGCAGTCAC
>NW_019485397.1:0-595 GCF_002814215.2 Seriola lalandi dorsalis | reverse complement strand
TCCCTTCTTCAGGTGCCACCTTATCAATGCGGTCTTTGGTAAAGGAGGAACCTGATTGGAGGACGGGGATCATGTCTGGTGACAGAGCAGGGATGGTTAGTGGGCCACTGAGGCTGCGCAGAGGAAGCAGGTTCACCTGGAGGAAGGAGTGCCAATCAATCATGGAGAGGTGAGTGAATCTTAATGGAGTTAATTTGAAATGTGTTGCTTTCATATCATGTTGTAAAATGGAGAATTCTTCTTTAATATACCATTCGACTCAACTTTAAAGCTCAAGAGCCCAATGTTCGAACCCTAAATACACCAACTTCTAGTCAAAAATCTAGTCAAGTGAAGCAGATTTTACTGTATATGAAATGAACCTGGGCTGTAACTATGATCTGATGCTTATTTTCTATTAATCATTTAATCGTTTGGTCAATGAAATGTCCAAAAATAGTGAAGAATCACAATCTTTCACAGTCACAATTTCCTACAATGTGACATCATTATTTCTTTTATTCACCCCTGTAGTGAAAGCCTGTTTTATATTCAGTTTTCAATCACATAGGATGAAGAAAAGCAGCAAATCGTCACATTTTATAAAATTGAACCA
>NW_019485396.1:0-595 GCF_002814215.2 Seriola lalandi dorsalis | reverse complement strand
AAAAAAAAAAAAACAGTTAACAGCCTTGTTGCACATTCTGCATCATCCTCATTCCACGGTCACAAAATGCTGGTATGCTGAGTTACAAGAGGCTTGAATGAATTTCTTTCTTTCAGACTCTTCTAGTAATCACCGGAATAAATAACCAAGACAGAGAATGCAAAACAAAAATGTGTAATGTCTCAACTAAGAGCTGGTATTCAAATAACTGATGAAGAAAAAGGCCATTGTTAAAAGAAAAAATCAGGAGTGTGTGTGTGTGTGTGTGTGTGTGTGTGTGTGTGAGAGTGTGAGAGAGAGAGAGAGAGAGAGAGAGAGAGTTTTTCATCCGTAATTCATACCGGTAAACAACGTTTACCAACAGTTAAATTTTTATTTACTGGGGAACTCTGTTTTCTTTGATCGCAATTCTTTAAGCCACTGAAAGGCTGTAACCAAGCATCAACCTCCCAGGCTGGAAAATGAAGCCAACACTGAAGTGCTCAAAACAGCAGTTCCTCTAACGACCACTAGAGTACGGCACCAACAGTGAGTCAGTCCCCATAGACTCCCATGTTAAAATGTCCAACTTTACAGCAGAAATAAACATGTTTAC
>NW_019485395.1:0-595 GCF_002814215.2 Seriola lalandi dorsalis | reverse complement strand
CTATAAAAAAACAAAAGTGGTTAAAGATTAATTTGGCGACTGTTGCCGTGTGTGTGTGTGTGTGTGTGTGTGTTTGCTGCAGGATGCGTGAGGCGCTGAACTACCTGGCTCATGCGTACGAGACCAACGCCACTCTGCTGAGGAACGGAGAGAAGCACGGCGTGGACTCGTCTCTTATTGCGGTTTACAGGAGGAAATGTCTCACCGTGAGTAAGGCCGTCGCTGTGTGGAACTGCAGAATGTTCCTGTGTGAGCACTAAGCTTATTCCTCTAGTATAAAGGTTAGAAAAACAATAAATTAAAAAAGAAATGTTGGTATTTCTTAACAAGTAGATGTGTTGGCCTGCAGTAGGGAAAGTTTCAGGGCTCATCAGAATCATAGCAGTCATGATTTGAAAACAGTTTGTCAGACATTTCCTGACATTCTTCCCAGAAGTCGCCCACTACAGTCATTTTGGTAAATATAGTAAAGTATTTTTTTTTTATACCTCTGAAGCAGCAGCTGAGAAAACAATGAAGTTTCATGATGTGGAAAAGAAATATGTTCAAGAGAAAAACAAAAGTTTAACTGCTGAACGAGACGGCTTCTGTTTCA
>NW_019485393.1:0-595 GCF_002814215.2 Seriola lalandi dorsalis | reverse complement strand
TGTCCCCTGTTCCTCCCCACATGTGTAAAGACACAAGGACCACCCATAGTTGAGATGGCTCAGGTGAAAGCAAACTTCCAAAATTTCCCTCCACCAAAGAAACCACAGTTTTAATCTAAAAAGACCTCATACAAAGAGAGAGATAAGACCAGAGCACAGGCGAACTGACCACGGGGACTAGTGGCTCAAACTCTGGTCGGCAGTTGGCCCATCAAAACATCCATACAGTTCCTCAAGTTTTTACTACCTTACCGTCAGTGTGATTGGTCCGAGCAGATAAGTCTATAGCTGAATTATTTCTTTCCCAGTCCGACCGCGGTGCGAATACTGGCTTTACTTTACGAAGACGGATAACCGTGTGAGCTCCAGCCTGACTGGGAACCTGTTTTTCTTCTCCTAGATGTGTAAGTAACTTTATTACTACATAATGTCACGTGTCTGTTTTCATTAGCGACGGTTACAGTTGGCCATGGTAACAGTTAGCTAACTTGCTGTTGCTATGGCTAGCTAGCTTACTGCCAACGTTGCTGTGTAGCATGTAACAGCAATGCTAGCATGGGGCAAACGGTTGTGGCTGGATTTTTTTTTTTTTTTT
>NW_019485392.1:0-595 GCF_002814215.2 Seriola lalandi dorsalis | reverse complement strand
GAATATAATTGAAAAGAAAAAAGAGCTGTGCACCAAAATAACGATTCAGTTACCGTCTTTGTCATCTTTGAATCGGCTGTAGCCACTGTTCACGACCTCCTCAGTAGCAAACAGACACGGTCCGAGAGCAGCTGGTGAACATAGTGGAGCATTAAGAAGCTAAACGGACAGATTTCCCTCAGGAGCTGGTGGAGACCAAACACAGAGCTAAAAGAGAGGGAACACTGGACTGAGATCATCATGAGACATCAGGTGACACAAACACCACTCCAAATACAACAAATAAAATATAATAATAATAAATAGTTTCAATTAAAAGTTATGAATGAAAATAGAAAAAGTTGTCCTCCTGTCTTCTCTTCACCTCTTTCTTTACCACTCAGTCCTCAATTCAATTCAAAGAGCTGGATGTTGGTCTGAGCCATTAACCTCAGGCTGGCCAGCACTGTCTCTTTAATGGCCACATAATCCTTGAGCACAAATGACCACCAAGTCCTCAAGGTCGCTCTGAATGACTTGGCTACTGGGTGAAGACGGCAGAGCTGGTTGCATATGGCCTCCACAAGGCGGCTAACACTGGCCCAGTTTGCAGGGC
>NW_019485391.1:0-595 GCF_002814215.2 Seriola lalandi dorsalis | reverse complement strand
TTGGTCCCTACCAACTCCTGAGGGAAGGATCTGGCTCTTCAGCTGCTGAATAAAGGTTTATCAGAGTTTTGGGTTTTTTTTCTGGGTGAAAACATCGACGCAACACAGTGACGTCGTGGAGCAGAAAACCAACACAATGAGCCACAACGCACCATAAAGCTCCACAGAGCTACGAGTGACATCTTTCACATACATGTAGTCACTTGATCCATTGCTAATATACAATAGTGATTATAGCAACTTTAACAATTAATCTGCAGATTAAATAAACCCCAACATAATGTTATTTTTACAATCACATAAAACAAAGGAAATCTTACAATTGAGAAAGTTAAACACCATCATTTTTTTTCAGTTTTTTGCTTGAAAAATGATTCAAATAATCGACTGATTATCAAAACAGTCACGGATTAAATGGATAGCTTTCAACCCTCTGACAACAGCTGGGTGGCATGAGGTTATTTCTGGTATAATACGTATGGACTCTGCTGGAACTACACTAGCAGCCATTGTGTTGAGGGGTGTGATGGATCACAGCTAAGGAACCACACAATGCACTAAACTGATCTGCTACAGAGGTGCACGGATTATAATA
>NW_019485390.1:0-595 GCF_002814215.2 Seriola lalandi dorsalis | reverse complement strand
AGCTACCTGATAGCTACATCAAATTGCTGGGTTATCCAAATCCAAAGTGTTGCCCTAAAATTATAAATAGATGTTGATAATGTAAAACTCTTAAGCAGTATAGTGATAATGAATGTGCTTATTTTCTACTCAACTAAGAAAAAGATCTGTGCAGGGAAAGTAAATATTGTTATCTGAAGTGATTATAGGCCCATGAAAAAGCACCAACAAAGACTGCAACTGAATAACACCCATAAAAAAAATTGAATTAGTGTTTTCTACAGATGTGCACGCAACATTTGTTGTTGCCAAAGGGTCTGTTGTCATGGTAATCAGATTTCATTTGTACAATATATTTAATCCTAACTTTGCTTTTGTGTGTGTGTGTGTGTGTGTGTGTTGTTTTTTGCACCACAGATATCACAAAAACTTGGAGGATGCTAAGAGAATGGGAATAAAGAAGGCCCTCTCTGCTAACATTGCCATGGGCTTCACCTTCTTGATGATCTACCTGTCCTATGCTCTGGCCTTCTGGTACGGCAGTACACTTGTCCTGAGTAAGGAGTACACCATTGGGACTGTGCTCACTGTGAGTAACCCCCCCCCCCCCAAAATA
>NW_019485389.1:0-595 GCF_002814215.2 Seriola lalandi dorsalis | reverse complement strand
ACCAGCACCTGACCCCAGAGGTCTCAGGGACACAGCAGCACTGACCACTATTCTGAAACTGAAGAAATCACCACTGGCAGGACAACATATCCAGTAAATGACCCGCAATCGTGAGCTGAGTGGATACACACACACACACACACACTCGTTCCCATCATCCTTTCTCTGAACCAAAAGATTTCCACCTAACTTAAAGTGATAGTTCGGGTTGTTTGATGTGAGGTTGTGTGAGGTGCTTATCTGCTAACTGTAGCCAAAGCTTCAGAAATGCAGCTGTGTATTTTCTTTTTTTTCTAGATTTCTGCCCCAGCTATTATATGTAATATCTTGTCACAATTTACAAATATGTGAATGAATATGTCGTCAACCGTAGATAGACATGTATTCATGGTCTGATTTTAATTTCTGCAACCTCAGGAGTCCATCTCTGTATTCAGCAGGATAAATTAATGTCCGGTTGATTTTTCTTTCAAAGGTGCTTTAGAAGTAGCAGGAAACACTGTGTGAGTCTGTAAAAGTGTCTGACCAGGGATCAGCGTGTGAAGCATTTATGGATGCTAGTCTCACATAGCCAGATCTATCTCCACGGCGCTGT
>NW_019485388.1:0-595 GCF_002814215.2 Seriola lalandi dorsalis | reverse complement strand
TTTTAACAAATATCGAACCAACAATTTGTTAACCCTTTTCTCGGTGAGTTTGGGGTTAAAACGTAGCAAACCATTTCATGGTTAGGGGTGGGGTGAGGGTTAGCGAAACAGCTGAATTGCTGAATCTCAGTTAATAACCTGTTGTTAAATAATATTCTGTAAGCTCTCTGTAGGTGGACTATCCAAATAAAGTGTTACCAGAAGTCAAGAGAGACCTGGCTGAAATGGCAGTGTAGCGTAGTTATCAGTCGCATTATAACAACATTTCATTTTCAATTATTTTTCAGCTGTCACATAAACCTCAGTAAGCCATGGCCTGAGAGGCATAAGAGAGACACCTTGACTAAGGCGCTTACATTCTTTAGGAAAGATGTTTGGTATTTGGCCTTTGGGTGTCTGTTGTAAAGACAGTGTTTCCAAATCAAGTTCATCTTTTAGAGGCTGTGTTCAATGACATTGCAGTTTTGTCAAGTCCAGAACAGACTGGTGGGGAAACATCCATTGAGATCCGAGAACCTATAGGAACTAGGGATCGACCGATTATCGGCCGGGCCGATTATCGCCGCCGATATTCAGCATTTTGACGCATATCGGC
>NW_019485387.1:0-715 GCF_002814215.2 Seriola lalandi dorsalis | reverse complement strand
TGTGTGTGTGTGTGTGTGTTATGTTGTTTTGTTTAGTGTGTTGGACGTGAAGCCCACACACTGAAGGGATGAATAATGAATGAATAAATGTTTCATATTATCAGTAATTGGTGTCATGACGGCAAAGAGTGGAAACAGGAGTGCAGCTAGTTCAACCTGTCGTGTTAAATTTAGTGTTGAATATGGAACAGACAGAAACAGTTAGTTGTGGAGTGTGTGTTTGTTTGTTGTATTGTGATGGAAATATTCAATGAAACATGTGACCTTGAGAGTTTTGAGGGTGTTAACGTTCGTGTTCCTCAGAGGATGAACCCTCGTCACTTTGCTGATCCTCTGACTTTTCCATCAGGTTTAATTTGCTCAATTTTAAACTTTTAAACTTTTAAATTGGTGATCCTCAGACTTTCTGTGCATCAATTACACACCAGAGAGAAACTTGTGAATAAACTGTGTTTGTGTTACAGGTTTGTTCAGTCGACTGTGACACATCTCATTACATATTCAACTTTAAAGCTCCTCCAGGCTAAAGGTCTGTGTCCATGTGTAGTGTGATTATAGATCAGCTCTAGCTTCTATATTAATACTGTGAAAGTATCAAAGCCTCAGTCCACAGAGAAATGCACACAGCCTGTATTCAGAAACTGAGCCTTAAAACCAGCCGTCAGGACTTCTGGAACTTTGTGATGTCACAACAAAGCAGTCACCAAGCCCCGCC
>NW_019485386.1:0-595 GCF_002814215.2 Seriola lalandi dorsalis | reverse complement strand
ATCTTTCTGTAAAAAATGTTATAAGAAGAAATAACGAGGAGTATTTGTCATAGAACAAAGAAGTTATTTTGCAGAGGCTTGTGGGAGTCCTACACCCACCAAATAATCAAGGCCATCATCTCTGATAAACATCCTGTGCAAGCCCATGTCAGCTGTTTCCAAGCTAATTAGTGTGTTCTCATTAGTTCACAGAAAACCCGGAGAAGAAAATGGTTGTGCTAAACCATCACTTCATCAGACATCCTGTAAGGATGTTGGGAGAAACTCAAGACACTTCCATCTCCATCTTAGGTCAGAGAGAAACACTCCACCAACATCAGGCTGCAATAAACACATTTATTTATTTATTTACAGCAGTATCCTGTTCATGCCTCTTCAGTCATTTTCATTAACTTTATGAAGCAAAGTGAACTGTAGTTTTGACTAAGTAAGAATCACTCATATTTTATTACATGTTGTTCAGTTCTTTCCCTTTGTCTGTGTTTTTCTAGATTTCCCTGAAGCGTGGAGTGAAGTGAACACACTGCGTCTGGTTTACAGCACACCGAAGGTATCAAACATTGCATTAAAGTAATAAATGAACTCCTTACATGCA
>NW_019485385.1:0-595 GCF_002814215.2 Seriola lalandi dorsalis | reverse complement strand
CATCCTCTCCATAAACATTCTGGCAGGACAGAGAAGCAACTACAGAAACAAACGTCTCATCTCACTGTGCTGCAGAACAGAGAGGTTCAGGAGATCCTTTATTCCCACTGCCATCAGGCTATACAACACCTCAACCAAAGGAAGTGGACTAATCTAATTATTACTGTTTATTTATTATCAACTCTTCTTCTTACTATTATTATTATTGTTACTATTATTATTATTATCATTATTATTATCAACAATGAGCTAATGGACACTTGAATTTCCCATAGGTGATAAATAAAGTATCTATCTATCTCTCTCTCTCTCTCTTTCTCTCTCTGTCTGTTACACCTATTGACTATATGAATACATCGTCTAGCTCTATGTCCACATGCATCTAAACATTTACAAAGTTGTGCTTCACTGTCACTATCATCTGCTGATCAGATTCTGGGAAATTAACTATTTTATCATTAGCTATACACTGGTGATTTTACTGTATTATACAGTACAATAAACCTATTGTCCCCATATGAAGACATCATTCTTTTCAAAAACGACTTCCTGTTCAAAGATGATGCTTGGTATTTATAGTAATCAGGTCCTACTA
>NW_019485384.1:0-595 GCF_002814215.2 Seriola lalandi dorsalis | reverse complement strand
TGTACTTTGTGCACAGTTGACAGTTTTAGTTTTGCAAGAGGCATTGTGATAATGGAGGATGCTCAGATGAGACACAAACAGATGTGGTGGTCACCAAAGACGACACAAGGACAACATGGCTGAGAGGTCAGAGTGGCGGCACACCTCGCTGCACGCCACCGCCCCTTCCCTCCAGACAACGACCAGCATCACCTTTCCCAAAAGTCAGTGAAATGACCACCAAGCTTTGGAATCCAAACAATGCGCTCTCAGTGCATGAGAGGGTAGAAAAATATCTTTCGGAACTGTTTGTGTGAGGGATCAGAAAAATGACCGGAAACAAAAACTACATTAAATAATGGTCAGCAGGAGGTGGTGGAGGTCACCCCAACGGTGGTTCCAAATATATTACTATTATATACTATATATATTATAGCTAGCTCAGACTACAACACTCCAGAAATCTCAGGACTGCTGTAATTCTCTCGATACAAGACATTTTACAGACTGTTGACATTTTTGGACTGAACCTCAACTGGAGCGAATGATCGTGATATTGAACAAAAACACACGAGCTGTGACTCCGTAGACGAGTCCACTGCGTCCCTCATTTCCT
>NW_019485383.1:0-595 GCF_002814215.2 Seriola lalandi dorsalis | reverse complement strand
GCCTAGAAGATTCCAAGCCAGCTAACGGAGAAATCAACCAAACCGACAGATCTGACGGATCCGTCTGTGGAGCCGACGACAAGACGGCAACGCTCGAGACAAATTTCATGATAGGGGATGATTTTGATTTACAAGCTCTCCCTGCAGCGCCAAAAGACTCTCACACGAGCTGTAATCCAAAGGGGCTCAGCGAAGGAGGCGTTGAAAGCCGGCCAGTCGTCTCAGATGACGAGTTTTCAATGTGCGTTCAGGCCAAGTCCGCTATGCTACACCGCTCCCGGTCTGAAGGCACACTGACGTCTGTCTTTGACGAGCTCCTCCTGCCCACTTTTGGGAGCGATCCCGGCGTGATACGGGAGTCCTCCTTAGCTCAACCGGGCCCTGATCTCCCCTTTCTGACCTCTTTTGCTCCTCCTCTAACTCCTGAAAGTAGCAGCTCCCCTGTAGCGCTCTGTTCTCCCCCTCCTTTTGCCAATGCTTCGGCGAGGTCACCACGAGCCGCTACGCCAAAGCCCGAGAAGAAGCAGCAGCAGCAGCAGCAGCAGCAGCAGGCAGCCAATCAGCAGAACAGGTGAGGTCGCACATGCTCAGTGCT
>NW_019485382.1:0-595 GCF_002814215.2 Seriola lalandi dorsalis | reverse complement strand
AATAAAATCTAGATTTATTTAAGAAGCTGAATTTTTGCACACCTGAGAATCGAGCAAAGCAAAAAACTCCTGCACACTGTCAAATCTAGTCTTTCACCTCAGTTCTGTAGAAAGATTTCTTTGGCCACATTACACTCTAGTGGACTATATATATATATATATATATTGTTTAACTTGATTAAAGGGAGGGTTGATTTTGCACACTTGAGTTTTGACTTATGAATTTTGTGTATTTTGTTTTCACTGGGAGGAAATATAAAAGTAGCAGCTGTAACAAACGTGAATCTCAGCATTTATGGTCTGAGCAATGGCACTGTTTAGGAATAAGTGATGTGTGACTCCTCCTATGTGTTACATTGATCACTGTAAACCCTGATGATGTGCCGCCAGTTTCACAAAGGTATTGTAGACTGGTCTGCGGCATTACGTCAGTCTTAAGTTTGCTTTTTGATTAGTCTAATGCTCATTTGACAGTTTCACAAAATTAAAGATTTATTTAAGGCCTGAAACATTAGCCATCCTCCCGTCAAGTGAACTCTTGAAACCCATGTTTTCGTGTTAACACTCTGACACCTGCTGACCATAGGTACCAAAT
>NW_019485381.1:0-595 GCF_002814215.2 Seriola lalandi dorsalis | reverse complement strand
ACGATATGAATTAAAACATGTATCGTGATAAATTGTCACATTGTATTATTTCTGATTGTCATAACTGATTATAGGTCAATATTATGGGCTTTTGGACATTTGTTGGTTTAAAATCTGGATAGATGTCATTGGTTGTTGCATCTATTCTCACTTCATTTGTATGGGATCGTGACCACTGACTGAAAATTGCAACATTAGTAAATAGAGGTCAGACGGAGGTTTGTAATGAGAGTAATTCACATTGCCCAGCCCTACTTTTTCTCCTCCACTCACCTTGCTTGCTCTTCTCTTGCTCCTCTTGAGCAAAGTAGAGAAATAATGCACTGTTAAATTCCACTGCAATTATTTAAAAATTAAAAATTGCAAGAGGCACATTTATTTAAAGGTATTAAAAATATTGAGTTCAGTGGATAAAAACACTTTTTCATCTGTTTGAGAACAGAAGAAATGATACCACTGGATATTTTCTACCACCTCACAATAGACACTTTTGAGATTAAGACATATTATTTTTTCTCTCATCTTTCCTCAGTGGAGGATAAAGTCATTCCTTGTATTCATCTTTCTGTCTGGCCCTCCCTCCCTCACTCTGCTC
>NW_019485380.1:0-595 GCF_002814215.2 Seriola lalandi dorsalis | reverse complement strand
TTTTTTTTTTTTTTTAATCAACGGTGATATGTTAGATCTTATAGTGAAATAGACTAAACTGCATCTACTAGTTCAAGTAAAACATGTGCTTTATAAAGCTATTAGGAAGCATCACTTTTGAGTTTGGTAGTTGTTGTTTTTTGTGTGTGTTGTGTTGAGTGACATGCACTTACATTGTTTCTTTCTTTATGTTTGTTTGTTTATGTCTTTCCAGAAAGCTATGACCCCTCTCCTCCTCTTCCTCTTCCTCCTCCCCCTCCTGCTCCTCCTACAGATCCATCCCAGCTCAACCAACAGAGCTCCTCAACGTAAGTGACTTAGCTCCTCTAAAGGACTTTTCTTTTTTTGCTGTCATTTCAAAACATGACAGAAGATATGCAACTGAACTGAAAGTTACTGAACTTGAGAGAGACTGTTTGCTTTGGTGCAGTTTAATCAATCAGTTGAATCTGGCTTCTGACATGACAGTGCTGATATAGATTATACTTTTTCAATCTTGCAGTTGCTGTGAATTAAACAAGTTCACATTTCAAAGTAGCATCGTGTGTGTGTGTGTGTGTGTGTGTGTGTGTGTGTGTGTGTGTGTGTGTGTGTG
>NW_019485378.1:0-595 GCF_002814215.2 Seriola lalandi dorsalis | reverse complement strand
TCGGTGCAGAATCTCAATGCACAAATATGCAGGAACACTTTACAACCCACTGAATTTACATCTTTACAAATATTACAGAGCACTCTAAATAGCTAACCACAACAGAAATTACATTTATGAGCAGTTGAAAGAAGACTGGTTATGGAAGCCCATAACAATTACACACATTTCTGAACAATGTAACAAGTAGATGTAGAGATACAGACAGAAAGTCATTACATTTGTTACAGTAAATAATTGGTCTGACATTAAGTGAGTAACTAAATACTTGTTAGGGTCTGAATGAAATGAACCTATGACAGCCCATGATTTAAATTCTATTTCACCATAAGGAAACCAGATAACAGAGCTAACCATCATGTTTTTACTGACCAAAAAATTCATCCATAGTGCTGTGATTCCACGTCTACATTGAACTAAATCTGAAATTCTTCAATGCTGCCCACAAGGAAATTGAATCCGTTATCCTCTCTAACGCTGCCCAAACCACCAGCGGGTCCATCCTTAAAAATGTATGCTGTCTTTTTTTTTTTTCAGATTGGCAGGACTTATTTCAGATTCTAGTCATGATATCAATGTTTTCAAAAATGGCAAT
>NW_019485377.1:0-595 GCF_002814215.2 Seriola lalandi dorsalis | reverse complement strand
TTTTTATGCCTTACTATACTATGTTGTTTTTATGACTTTTAATGCCTTACTGTACTATGACCTCTTTATGCCTTATTTGACTATGCCGTTTTTATGACTTTCAATAAATTACTATACCATGACGTTTTTATGCCTTTTTGTGCCATTCTGTAGTATGATCTTTTTATACCTTATTGTATTAAATCGTTTACATGATGTTTTATGCCTTACTATACTATGTCGTTTTTATGACTTTTAATGTCTTACTATACTATGACATTTTTATGATTTTTAATGCCTCATGATACTTTGTTGTTTTTATGAATTTTCATGTGTTACTATACTATGATCTATTCATGCCTTACTATACTATGATTCTTTCATGCCTTCTTCTTCTGGTATGATCTGAACCCACAATGAGAACACAGAGTAGTGACAAAAACAAGTCTTTTATTGAACTATAGGTAACAATGCTGAGGGCATGGGGCTGTAGAAAGTCCGGTAGGGTAATGGCGAGGATAGATTCACGAACAGGAATCCACAGAGCTGAGTAGGCAAACAAAATCCAAGCTGGTAAGACAAGACAGGATCGGGCAGGTGGCAGGATGGCAGGATG
>NW_019485376.1:0-595 GCF_002814215.2 Seriola lalandi dorsalis | reverse complement strand
TCAATCCGATACTTCATTTCAATGCAAAAAATTCACTGCTACAAATTCGCAGGCGTTTAAATTTCAAAATATGGTGAGAAAGATTTGCCTCCATATTGGATCCATCCATGGACACTGGAAGTGTTCAGCAGCGGTTGCAGGGACAGCACATGTGAATGTATGAGTTGTTGATCCACATTATGTTATGCCATTCGCAGGTTTGAACTCTGTACAGAATGACTTACAGGACCTGATCATCAACACGTCATCACCCACAACAATAGCACTGATACAGTTTATCATTCATTTCAATGTGACAACTGAATCGTTTGCACAGTCACAACACACAATGCAACGACCTTCAGCACAAAGACAAGTGACAAAAACATGAGCCAGGCTCAAATTTTGCTAATCAACATTAACACATCAGCAGCAATCACATGACTGTGAATGCACCATCCACTGATCAATATGGGACATGTACAAAGCAGCAAATCCAGTAATGGAAAAAGTTTGTACTAGATCAAAATAAGCGTAAAAGTAGTTTTTGTGTGTTTTGTATGTTGGTATGTGTTGTTTTGTATCTAAGAAAATTCAATAAAAATTGAATGAGAAA
>NW_019485375.1:0-595 GCF_002814215.2 Seriola lalandi dorsalis | reverse complement strand
GGGAGAAACTGCCTGTGAAACCTCAAGTGATTGCTGGAGTCATTCATTTTTAAGTTTTTGGCATGCTCACTGTAAGGATGTGGCAGCTCCTGCTGTGACGCATTTACTTAACTGGAGTCTATCAGAGCACAACGGTGAGGTATAATAAGTGTGAAACTGTAAGGGATCATAAGAGGGATAATATGTTGTGCAGAAAAATAACAATTCAAGTTATTTGTGCAATGTAACTAAGTGCGCTGGAGTACAAATTTGAGGTAGCTGTACTTTTCCCACCAAGCACCTGACGTCCGTAGGCATTTTTTGGGATAAATCAGGTCGACC
The DNA here is from genome assembly GCF_002814215.2 of Seriola lalandi dorsalis. Lineage (NCBI taxonomy): Eukaryota > Metazoa > Chordata > Actinopteri > Carangiformes > Carangidae > Seriola > Seriola lalandi. Next base: position 274 of record NW_019485375.1, on the reverse strand, counting down.
ACATACAATTGTTATTTAGTTCATTCAGCTTTGTTTGGTTAGCTAGTTTAATCCAAGATGGACATCCATGTTGGTCAACATTTAGCCAAAATTATATTGCAAAATAAAATAATGATTTATATTTTGGTGGAAACTGGTTTTGTGGGTAAATTACGCCAAACTATGTGTAACAATACATGTCGTGCATGCAATTACAATCACTGTTATAAATGCTCAGGCAGTCATGTTTGACTTTGTAATGTGGTACACTAGTGTGATGACTTTTTTACTGTAA
>NW_019485374.1:0-689 GCF_002814215.2 Seriola lalandi dorsalis | reverse complement strand
CACACACACACACACACACACATATATACAGTACATATATACGGCATCATTCAGGTTCCCCTCTCACCTTCTAAAGGGATTTTGAGCTTTAAAAATAAAAACCTGTCCTTGTTTTTCTTTGTTTTTTGGATTTCCACATGGATGAATGTATGACTGTGTTATTTTTCTAGAAGCGGACGGCTAGCGCACGTTGTTGACTCTTTAATAAAGGCATCCTTAGAAAAACTGGGCTGTGGTCCGACTGTTTATTCATCATCCGTTCCTCCCTTGTGTCTGGTGTCAGAGCGTCGGGTCATCTGTGACGTCAGTCTGCTGCTGCTGCCATTTTATTGTTAACACATCAGGTTCAGAAACTTGACACAACAGCAGGAACTTCACATAACCTTTCACATTAAAATAAAAGTAAGCTTTGAATACCACTGAACCAATCCCACAGACATATATGATTCTCTTTCTTTTAAATGTGGCAATAAAAATAAAGCAGATTTCAGGTAAAAACACTCAGAGAAACCAAATCCTGTAAAGGTTTGGATGGTGGGTCCAGGTGGGCGGGGCTTGGCGACTGCTTTGTTGTGACATCACAAAGTTCCAGAAGTCCTGACGGCTGGTTTTAAGGCTCAGTTTCTGAATACAGGCTGTGTGCATTTCTCTGTGGACTGAGGCTTTGATACTTTCACAGTATTAATATA
>NW_019485373.1:0-595 GCF_002814215.2 Seriola lalandi dorsalis | reverse complement strand
GGGGAGAGAGATTGAGTCCCGAGGACAAAGCTAAAAAACCTCCAGAGCATCGTTAGATCTTTATATTTAAAAGGCATCAATCAATATTTACTGACTATATTCTGTATTTACTGTTTTATTTATGTATTTTATTTACTGTGTATCTTATTTGACTGTATGATCATTTCTGTTCAGAGACTCTACATGTCTTTGACTCTCTACATTATAAACATTTTATGAATCAATCTGAATCTGTGTAAACACATGAAGCGTCACTCACTACATTTAAATGATGAGTCTGATATTCAGTTTTTTCCTGTTCATGAAACTATAGAAAGTGTTTTTCTGTCTGTGTTAAAGATGCAGTTTGTTCCTCTGTGACATGAAGCTGCATCTTTGTCCAGAAACTATTCAAAACAAACTTAGTGATGTTCTTCATTAACAGTCACAGATCATTACGAGTCAATACTCTCAAACCATCCTGCTGATGTAGAGCACTTCATGTGTATTCACCCAGTGCTGAAAATACTCCTGATGTGTCATTCACTTTTGTTGGAGTTTGTTTTTAAGAAAATTATTTTCATTCCAGTCCAGTCCAGTCCAGTCCAGTCCAGTC
>NW_019485371.1:0-595 GCF_002814215.2 Seriola lalandi dorsalis | reverse complement strand
TCCTCCTCCCCCCTGCAGCCTCTCACGCCCCGTACAAGTGGGACTACTGGCCCCACGACGACGTCCGGGCCGAGTGTCGCTTTGTGGGTCTGACCAACCTGGGAGCGACCTGCTACCTGGCCTCCACCATCCAGCAGCTCTACATGATCCCCGAGGCCCGCCAGGCCGTCTTCACCGCCAAGGTCAGCACCTGCACGACGCACAGGAAACCGCTTTCTACCTTCCTCAGGAAATTCAAAGTGTGTAGATTCTCACCGTGTGTGTGTGTGTGTGTGTGTGCGCGTGCGTGTGTGTGTGTGTGCAGTACGCTGAGGATATCAAACACAAGACCACGCTGCTGGAGCTGCAGAAGATGTTCACGTATCTCATGGTGAGTTGATCGTTAAACCTCTAACTAACGCTTCAACAACACAAATAAACCGCTGAATGCACCTTTTCCTCATCGTGGAGCCTGTTCAGTCAACATGTTTATTAAAGTGCCTTTACTTTAAAGGAGCTATTTGCAGGTTTTGCTATTGCTACATAGCTAACGCTAGCATTAGCAGCTGTTCACTTACCAGTTCTTGTCAAGAGCTTCGTACAAGACGAGAGGTTT
>NW_019485370.1:0-595 GCF_002814215.2 Seriola lalandi dorsalis | reverse complement strand
GTTTTTCTATGTGCTGCTGCAGGAAGGTCATACATGTTTCATTGAGTGTGCAGCTTCTCACCTCTTGAGCCAGAGGTCCGAGGGCATAGTCCAGTCTCTGACAGAGCTCGCCCAGGTTGGACAGACTGCTGGCCCTGACGCTTTGGTCTGGATCCCTGGTTGCTTGCAGGAAGACGCCCACCAAAGGACAGCCGAGGTGGGGCGCTAGTTCCCCTGGAAGAGGAAGAGAGGGGAGGGAGACCTGGTGAGTTCTCAGGTTCTGCAACTAAGATGCGCACAGAGCTAATTATTTATCAGGTTAAATACGGGTAATATGGCTGACAGCAGCCGTCATCTATGAAAAACAGAGTATCATCAGCAAAATAAGGTTGTACCATGTTACAGAAGATACAAAAATGCAAGAATGTCTTTAAAAATATGCCATTATTATCAGATGTAATAGTGTGTGTTGTCAGGCGTTAACATCAAATACTAATCAATGATCAATGTTCATTGAATGACTTCTGAAGCAAATTTAATCCAACAATAATCCAACACATATTTGTAAAAATGTTCATGGTCCTCAGAGGATGAATTCTGACTTTGATGAACACCT
>NW_019485369.1:0-595 GCF_002814215.2 Seriola lalandi dorsalis | reverse complement strand
GCTGTTGCCCACGGCGGTTGAAAAGCAAGTCCGGCTCTGGCAGTGACTCCTGATGCTTCTGCACTTCACTGGTTCACAAACTGCAACGACGTCATTTGCTCTACATGAAAAAATAAATGCTTTCTCTAAAACTGTTTACTCGGTAATGGCCACATGAGGGCCTCTGTGTCCTCTCTGCTGCCTGCAAACCTCCAAACCTCTCTCCTCATTTCAAGCCTTTGCCAAGTTCCCTCCTCCCTCCTCCTCCTCCTCTCTGCCTGCCAGTAGCCTCGCTCAGGCCGTGTAGGGGAGCATTCATACCCCGCTGTCGGCGTTTAGCGGATGGGGCTCTCAGCTTGAGCCGGAGGGAGGAGGAGGAGAACGATGAACGGTAACCCGTGTGCCCGCAGGCTGGCCCGGCACTCCAGGTCCGCCCTGCTGCTCGCCGCTCTGGCCGTCCTGCTGGTCCAGACTCTTATCGTGTGGAACTTCAGCAGCCTGGACTCTGCTGGCGGGGACGGAGGCGCCAGGAGCCGGGAGAAGAGAGAGGACCGAGCCGGGGGGCTCAACAAAGCCGACAGGGAGCACCCGAGGAGGGGGCTGCAGAAGAAGGGCG
>NW_019485368.1:0-595 GCF_002814215.2 Seriola lalandi dorsalis | reverse complement strand
ACGTGGGAGGCCTGGAGCTGGTTCAGGCCAGGGAGAAATATGAGGAGATGTGCATTCCCATGGTGGTTATCCCCGCCACCGTCTCCAACAACGTCCCTGGCTCCGACTTCAGCATCGGCGCTGACACGGCCCTCAACACCATCACCGCGGTCAGTGCTGTAACACACACACACACACACGTACATGTATATAACAGTCAGGAGCTAAACCTGTCTAGTATATTCCTCTGCAGACCTGTGACAGGATCAAGCAGTCTGCAGCAGGAACTAAACGCCGCGTGTTCATCGTTGAGACTATGGGTGGTTACTGCGGCTACCTGGCCACCATGGCTGGTCTGGCTGCCGGGGCTGACGCTGCCTACATCTTTGAGGACAAATTCAACATTAAAGACCTGGAGGTGAGCCAATCCTGCGAGAACGGGACCCGTTTGTCCACTTTTTCAAATTTTAAGTCATAATTTTAATGACAATGTTAAAGTCGTAGTGACGGGTGCATAGGATCAAAAACTCTTGACTGGAGGAGAAAACCACTGATGGACAGTGGGCGGCTGGATTCTTTGGTTTTCCTCTCCAGTCACCAGGTTTCAGCTTTTAAC
>NW_019485367.1:0-595 GCF_002814215.2 Seriola lalandi dorsalis | reverse complement strand
CCTGCCCTACCTGGAGCTGAGAGAGGAACAGCTGATCACCTGTTGTCTCTGATCTCAACCAGTTTTACTGTCACAGTAAAGTTTGGTTCCTCTGACGCTAGAAAAGCCAATTCTACAGATCAACCAGTACAAACAAATATCTGCCAATAAATACAGGTGATCAGTGCTGCATGATGACGTGTCGCCGAGGCCTGCAGTGAGCACACATATACCAAAACACTGAAACGAACACACACTGTTACTGGAGCCCATCTTTCTCTGTGTTGGTATTTGTGACAGGAGAATGTTCATGTGCTCAACAAAGAGTATTTATGACTGCAAGTGCGTTTGTTGAGAGTCTGTATGTGTGTGTTTGTGAGTTTCTGTGTGTGTGTTTGGCTATGATAACACTCTGAACTCAGTGTAAACAAATGACAAGCAGAAGAATGTGGAGACCCTGGAGTAGCAGATTCCACAGACACTCACGCACACAAGTCCACTCGTATGAATGAAAGGCGCAAAACAAATGGCCAGTAAACGATAATGGGGGAGATTTTTTGGTGTTGAATTTTATTTCAAAACCAAATTCAGAAAAAAGTAGGTGATTTGGTTAAAT
>NW_019485366.1:0-596 GCF_002814215.2 Seriola lalandi dorsalis | reverse complement strand
TTTTTTGTCTTGTAGACATTTTGCCTCACTTTTTGTTTTTTTTGCATCTATCTGTAGTTATTTTGTTTGATTTTGTAGTTCTACTCCTTCCTCTCCAAAGTTTTTTGTGGTTGTTTGCTTGATTTTCCATCACTTCGGACAGAGGCGCTGACCCTGGAGCCTGTTTACCACCTAGGTCCCTGGGCCTGTGCCCAAAAGGCCCGTCATTCACCCATGCTGACATGTGGTATGAGGTCTGGCTTACATGCTCACAAACATGTAACACACATACACCCTCTCACACACATGCACATGTATCCTGAGGCTGACTAGTGGTTAACATATGTTCATTGTGGTTGAGTAGCAACAACCTGTTTGGCACCAAGATAACTGACCTCCTGCTTCTCTCTACCTCGCCCTCCGAGCACAAGACGAGCTTCAAGTCTTCAAAGTCTGTGTTTGTGTATGTATGTTTGTATATTGTTCATCCGTCAAAAGAGCAGATGTGTGTCTGCTGTCACCGTGTATCAGTGTGTGTGTGTGTGTGTGTGTGTGTGTGTGTGTGTGTGTGTGTGTGTGTGTGTGTGCAACAGTCTCTATCCCCACCGCCACATCAG
>NW_019485365.1:0-596 GCF_002814215.2 Seriola lalandi dorsalis | reverse complement strand
CCTCCTCCTCCTCCACCTCCTCCTCCACCTCCCTCCCTCCCTCTGTCATTCTCTCTCGAGCTCGTCGGCCTCCTCCTGACTCTTCTTCTGCTTTTTTTTTCTACTTCCTGTGACGTCTTCTCAGTCCTCTGAGGATGTAGAAGAAGAAGAAGCTTCTCCTCCTCCCTCACCCACAGAAATGGCCCACTTCAGCATCTTTTCCAGAGATCTAGAACTACATGCATGACCCCCCCCCCAACATGGTTCATTAGTTGCCATAGCAACAAGGTCTTCCCTGGCTGCCAGCTCAAGACCCCCAACTCCTCCAGCCATACATAATACAGCATGTCCAGATGACTTCCCTCTCCGTCCTCCCTGCGCTGTGAAGATATGAAGATATTTATACACCGAGGAAAACGGCTTCCTGATGCTGACGACGGTGATAAAGTGATTTTTAGTAGAAGAGAGATTTTAGGAGCTTGATATAAAAACTGTGGCTCTCTGTGGAGTGAAGTAAAAAAAAAACCTGCATTAATCAACGAATCACAATCAGCCATTCTGTGTGATGTGACGGACGTCAAAATGCAACTCAGCATCTTTTTTGACGTCTTCCTGCT
>NW_019485364.1:0-596 GCF_002814215.2 Seriola lalandi dorsalis | reverse complement strand
TTTTTAGAAGTTAATGTAGTTTTATTTTTGGCTAGTAAGTCAAATTCTCCAAATGTTTCATTTTTTTTTTTTTGTCTACAGAATTTTGTGTTGCACATTAAAGAATATTTCCATTCCTTTGGTAAGTCTTTGAGACAGGTCCTAGTAAAGCTGATCAGGGTAAGTCAAGTTTGCTCAATTGTGTTTATGTCAAACTGAGAATAGTGTAGATGCATTTTCTGTATATCCAGAAAAGTGACGTTTTATCAGAAGATCCAGAGGACTATTTGTAATTGTGGTGTAACATTAAGCTTTCACCATTCATTTCCAGTGACTGAAGTTTCAACATGTTTTATTTATTTATTTGGATCAGAACCACCCAGTTTATCAGCCAGGTAATAACCCGATTTAACAAAACAACAGAAGATATAGTACTGCTAAATTGTGATGTCACTGATGGTCAGAAATTAATTACTTTGTGATTTGACAGTTTAAGAGATTAAACTTTATTTTTCTTAGGCAGACCTCCATATGTGAGCAAATAAACACAAAATAAGAAGGCTATATTTGCAAAGCTGTAAATTCCTCTCAGCTCCTGATGCAGCAACACATCCCAT
>NW_019485363.1:0-596 GCF_002814215.2 Seriola lalandi dorsalis | reverse complement strand
GTGTGTGTGTGTGTGTGTGTGTGTGTGAGAGATACAGAGCATTCCTGTCTGTACAAAACCAAATTAACATGGTGTGTGTATCTCTATACACGGATTTCTACGTCCAGCATGCGTGTGAAGCTTGACTGGGTTCCCCTCTCTTCTCTCCAGGGGAGGTGTTGTGAAAAAAAAGAAATGGACGTCTCTCTTCCCAGCATCTGGCTCTTAGAAGTGTCTGCGAACACATGGGCCCATTAGTTCCACCTCCGGGTGGACTCCTGCCCGATCCACACTGATGTGATCTCACAGGGGCCCGGGCCAGCCCTCCCGGGGGACCCATAACCACCCAGGCACCAGAACAAATAGCTCAGCGCTTACGCACACTTCTTTATGGCAGGTGATTCCTTGCCCTGTTTCCAGAGCATTGCAGGAACTTCAAAGTCTCACACTCAGACCGTTGTTCTCACCCTTGGCTTCCTCATTTCTAACCTGCCACGTTGCCATAGCCAGGGTGAGGCGTACGCAGGGTGAGGTCACTAAAGGTGGGTGTCTAGGTGTGCTTTGATGCTAGAGCGCAGGCTTGAGTCATGTGTTCAGATATACAGTGAGAAAAGAAA
>NW_019485362.1:0-596 GCF_002814215.2 Seriola lalandi dorsalis | reverse complement strand
CATCATGAACAACAACAGCATCAGCAGACGCACAACGGCTACCATCCTCATCCTCATCTTCACCAAACCCAAAGCTTACAGAGCGGAATATTACAGCCCTATAGTACCGGGAATAACGGAAACTCTGGGGCCTACGCGGGTCAGGCATGCGCCACAAACTCGGAGTATGTTCCCGCGACGGGCCCCACCAACACCGTTCACCCTCAGTACTTCATGGATGAGTCTGTGGCCTCCTCTTACTATCATCAATCAACCTTCCCCAGCTCGGCGCCCAGCTACGGGGCCCTGGCCGGAGCCTACTGCGGGCCTCAGGGCGCTCTAGCTGGGTCACAGTACCCGCAGCAGCTCGGCGGGGGTCTGGATGCAGCGGGCTACTTAGGGCTTCCGCACGGGGGAGGTTACGGGGAACTGCCCGTGTCTCAGGACCGAGAGAGGGGCGATGAGGAGGGCCAGCAGGCCGGGCAGGGGCAGACCTTCGACTGGATGAAGGTGAAGAGGAACCCGCCCAAGACAGGTAGGAGCGGGCTGGTGGTTATGTCATAATAAAGCTTTATTACAGAGTTGCGCCTACAGTTAAAAACCATCAGACCAAACGT
>NW_019485360.1:0-596 GCF_002814215.2 Seriola lalandi dorsalis | reverse complement strand
GAGGTGATGACATTTTATATCCAAATAGTCAAAGGTCAACTTCACTGTGACATCATAATGTTATTATTATTATTATGTTATCATTCAACGCTGTAACTCAGTAACACAAAGTATCATATTTCCTGCAATGTGAGAACCTTCTGTTCTAATTAGCTTTGTTGGTTTGAAAATCGTGGCAAAACCGTTAAAGTTATTTGTTTTATATCTTGGTGATGATTCATACTTTAAATTTATATTTTACTGTAAAATAAATTATGGTTTGCTCAGTCACCTGTGAGCCGTTAATTCTGGTTAAGTCTGGTTAAGTCTGGGCTGAAAATAGTGAACACTAAATACTAAATACTCTTTGGGTGAGAGTCCCAAGATGGCATTGTCAACATTTCATCTGAAATCAGATTTATCTGAATCGTTTTCTGGCCCAGTTACATGACATTTCCATCCCTACAGACATGCCATTAAAATGGCTAAAAATAGCCTTAAGCATCCAGTCTCTCATAAATACTTCTAATATTTCTTGGCAGGCTGGAAAACATATGAAGCAGTGGGCAATTACAGCTCAGCTGACAGTGGGGAGGAATGATGGGATGATAATTATA
>NW_019485359.1:0-596 GCF_002814215.2 Seriola lalandi dorsalis | reverse complement strand
TGCAGACATCATTAGTTCTTCTAATGTGGGAAAAAAAATGGTAACTCATGTTACTGATGAGATACGGTTAATGTGTCAGGACTGACAGTAGACCTAGTTCTCAGCCACAAGTGGAAGGTGCCGGTGGAGGAGAAGATCAGAGCGCGAGAGAGGAGTCAAAGGAGAGTACCAAGTCTTCAGGAGTGTGTTAATGAGTGTATTAAAGCCGACGTTTACATGATTTTAACATCACTTTTTATTCATCTTCACAGATGTTCTCAAAAGTATATAATTGAGTGGCTTTGACCCGCAGTGGCTGGAGAGATAATGATAATGAAAATAGAAATATTGCGATTTTCCAAATTTTCGGCCAGGAAAAACCCTGGTAGTAGATGAACTCTGGTCTCCCAGCCGTCTGCCCTAACATTCTTACAGCAAAGTGATTGCAACAGGAATTATTTTTATGTTAGATTTGTGAGATATAAAGGTATTTTTAAAAGTTTTTTAGCCAATATGATTGGTTTGTTTTAACTTGCTGAAATGCTTCTAACACATGTTGTTTAGGATAAAATAGGATGGAGGAACAGCAGCACTCGGCTGATCGTCCTAACCACTGA
>NW_019485358.1:0-596 GCF_002814215.2 Seriola lalandi dorsalis | reverse complement strand
AGAACCACAGACCTGTAGAACCACAGCAGAACCACACGTACAGGAAACAGCAGGTAGAACTAGAGCAGAAGGAGCTGGTAGCTGCTGCCGTCTGGACCGGGTCATGTGATCAGCTGGTCTCTCTCCTGTCCGGCGCTCTGTACTTACATCACACCTGCAGCTTCACTCCCCCAGGACTGACTGAGGCAGCGTGAGTCCAGAATGGACGGAGGTTTTAGACCCAGGACTAATTCACTTGTGTGGAACAGACTGGACCAGAATCTGACCGGACCCGACCGGATCAGACCAGATCCGTCCGTTCATTCTGTTCCCACGCTGCCGTTCAAAGTCTCGCTCCGACATTTCATCCGTCGTCACTCAAACGTTTCCAGCTCCGACATTTTCATTTTACAAACACAAAACAAACTCAAGCATCACGTCTGAGCTCGAGACTTTCTGTGACGCAGACCGACAGAACAAGAACCAGACGGAGACCTGAGACTGGACCAGACCTGTACTCACCTCCCAGCAGCAGACTCATGTTCTGGTGTTCTGGTGTTCACGTGTTCTGGTGTTCTGGTGTTCTGGTGTTCTGGTGTTCACGTGTTCTGGTGTTC
>NW_019485357.1:0-596 GCF_002814215.2 Seriola lalandi dorsalis | reverse complement strand
GTGAAAACTGGGTGTTAAATATTTCATATTTTGATATTGTGTGCAGTGTAGCAACACAGCTCTGCGATCTCATGATCACCTCGTGCAACAGCTCTGGCTGTGGTAATCTACTTTACCGGGAATAAACACGCACACAGTCACACAGTCACACAGTCACACACACACACACACACACACACACAGTCACAGTCCCAGAAGTAACTGTTGGTTAGGTGTTTCTGCTCTGTGATTTGTTGCAGCTGCTTCTCTGATCCACAGACGTGTTTTTATTGTCACTGATCTGGTTTCCTAAAGCTGCAGTCCACAACTCTGACATATTTTCACCCCACAAATTTATTATGGGCAACGTGATCAACTGCTTCCACATCCATCAGTCACAGAGTAACATGGGGATTCATGTGTTGTGGTGTTTGTCCAGCGCTCCCTCTCTTTTAGCTTTGTGTTTGGTCTCCACCATCTGGCTCTTCACTATGTTCACCAGCTGCTCTCTGACAGTGTCTGTCTATCTGCTGTTTGCTGAAGTGACCTGTTGCTGCTGATGAGTCTGTGTTTAATGAATTTAATGTTGGTGTGTGAGCTCACATGCTGCCCTGCTC
>NW_019485356.1:0-596 GCF_002814215.2 Seriola lalandi dorsalis | reverse complement strand
ACATATTTTATGTGTCTCTGCTGGATTTGTGGGTTTTTCATCCAGGGTGGCCACAGATTCTCAGCTGAGTTTCTCCCACAGACAGTTTGTACAGTATCGAATACGGCATCCTGTCCAAAGGGAACGCTGCACTGTTACTCCGCCAAACAGTGTGTGATGACCACAAATAAGAGAGAGGTCATTTTCACCTTTCAAGTGTTCACATTTATAGTTATTAATAGTATGACTATTTCAGCTGAAAGCCCACCTCAGGCTGTGTGCATGTACCTGTGTGCCTGCGCATGGCCTGCGTGTGACTGCAGCTCATCCTGGAAGATGCGAGGCTGCTCTCCCAGGCTCTTAAAATGGCCGCCTGGAGGCATGAAGGAATAGAGCTCCCTTTTATTAATGCTACACCTTTGATTAATCTGAGCAAATCTGTTCCCCATCCAATGGCTGACAGCTCTGGGGCTGAGGCAGGGACCCCAATACACACACACGAACACACACACACACACACACATGCACGCACGCACGCACGCACACACGCACGCACACACACACACACACACACACACACACACAAACACTGTCAGTGAGTGTTGACACAGTCCAGA
>NW_019485355.1:0-596 GCF_002814215.2 Seriola lalandi dorsalis | reverse complement strand
TTTGCTGATCTGTGATCAGAGGTTCTTTCAATCAGAGGAATAAGTTGTGATAATGAAATAAGAATGTGTGGTTCATCAACGCAGCAGTGAAAGTCTCTCCTCGTCCCGCTTCATGTTCACGTCTGTTCCGTCGTAGTTTGATCTCGGAGGTGAAACTCGCCCTGAAGTGAGCGAGTTGTTGTTTCATGTGACGTTGTGCAGAGACGGGAGCCGTTTATATAATCCACGTCCAGTCAGAGCTGCTCTGTCTGCAGCTGATATATTTATCTTTATTTCTTATGTAAATATAAATTAACAGAATTAAAACGTAATATAAAAAGCTAAAATATAAAGTTTGTCCTGATGGTGGCGCTAGAGGAGGAGAGATCCAGACTCACAGCTGTGAATTCATCATTTCCTGTGACACGGACTTTTTGTCTAAAGTGTAAACGTGTGTGAAAAGAAGCGGCGTGCTGCGTTCAGGTTCTTACCGAGCTTCTGGGAAAACTCATAGAAGGTTTTGAGTTTAATGACCAGAGGGACGACAGCTGACCAGGCCTTCTCCTGAACGCCCTCCACACCAGGACTCTGGATGGCCTGAACACACACACACACAC
>NW_019485354.1:0-596 GCF_002814215.2 Seriola lalandi dorsalis | reverse complement strand
TTCCCTCGGCAAACAAAGGATGATAGGACGTAGAATACAAAAGTAAAATTAAAAGATAGAGATAAAAAAAAAATCATAAAATATAATTGACAAAAATAAAAATACTTATGCTGTAATATATAAATAAATAAAAAAGTAAGGCTATGTGTATAAAATTGCACTTTGAAGTCTGAAGTGTCAGAATTACATAATTCGTATAATTTATGTGGAATCAACTAATCTTTTCAATTTGAATTAATGTAAATATTTAAGTTTTATTACTTTTAGGAGTTCGGTATAATGTGTAGCTTTTATTTTCGGACCACGTCAAAGCTTATAAACACATACTCTTCTGACTTGAAAACTTTAATGAGCTGAATGAGTGAACTTCTGAGAGTTCATTCAACTCATTAAACTTAGTTTCTAAAGAAAGATCATCAGTACATGAGCAGACGTCCCTGCATGATGAGCTGAATGAATGTACTCCCCAGTTTCTGTGGTTTGTCTCTAACCCCAGTACACTTAATTCAATAAAGGTCACTAAGAGCAGCCTCATATGTCGTATTAGAACTAACTGCTGCTGCAACTGTATGTACTTGATGATGGGTTTCTGTGGC
>NW_019485353.1:0-596 GCF_002814215.2 Seriola lalandi dorsalis | reverse complement strand
AACTACAGGAAGTACTTTAACTGTGATACCGTAACTACAGGAAGTACTTTTACTGTGATACTGTAACTACAGGAAGTACTTTTACTACTATAGATGGATGGATGATGGATAGATGGTGGATGGATGGATAGATAGAGAGATAGATGGATGAATGGATCGATGAATGATAGATAGATAGGTAGATGGATGAATGGATGAATGGATGGATGAATGATAGATAGATACATAGAGAGATAGATAGATGGATGAATGATAGATAGAGAGATAGATGGATGAATTGATGAATGATAGATGGATGGATGAATGATAGATAGAGAGATAGATAGGCTGATAGATGGATGAATGGATGAATGGATAGATGAATGAGAGATAGGTGGATAGATGGATGAATGGATGAATGATAGATAGATAGATAGATAGATAGATAGATGGATGAATGATAGATAGATAGATGAATGGATGGATGAATGATAGAGAGATAGATAGATGGATAGATGGATAGATGGATGAATGGATGAATGGATGGATGAATGATAGATAGATAGATAGATAGATGGATGAATGGATAGATGGATAGATGGTTGCAGCTGTTGCAT
>NW_019485352.1:0-596 GCF_002814215.2 Seriola lalandi dorsalis | reverse complement strand
GCCCCTTGCTGCTCCTCTAGAGTAAATGTGCAGATCCTGATCCCTGGTGGGACTGGTCTTCTTCAACCATTCTGCAGCTGCTACTCTGAAGAACACTTTAAAGGTCAGTGCCTGCAAAACACTGAGTTACTTTAAGCCTTTTTTTCCAAGTTACAAGAGAAAACATGAGAGTCCAAACCACAGGCAGTGGTGCGTCAATTAAAAATGTTGCATTACTCCTTTTATATCAGCAGAGGGAGACATCTGCCTTGTACATTGCTCCTCTAAACTACTGAGGATCGACAAGTGATTAATAAACTCTTTCCACATGTTCAGTTTAATTGTTGTAAGAGGCATGAAGTCATTTTCCTGAGGTTGTGTATGCATATGTAGTTGTGTTTATCATTATCTTTCCGTGTGCGTCTGTTGTGCCCATCTTCACTGATTAACAAGCAAACTGCCCTCGAGGCTCTGCGACAAAACAGAAAACACGTCCTGCGGAGCTGATAACATGCCAGACATCACTGAGTTAATTCCACTGTCAGTGTGAACTAAAACAGAAGAGGTTTAATGACGTGATGGCCTGGGGTCCAGTGATGTGTCATGGCCAGATCATC
>NW_019485351.1:0-596 GCF_002814215.2 Seriola lalandi dorsalis | reverse complement strand
AGCAAAACCACATAAAAACACATAAAACATATAAGTCAGTAAAAGCATTAGAATAAACCTCAAGTATCAAAATTATAAGTACTCACTATCCAGAATGGTCCATTTCTGAATAATAAAGTATATTGTATTATTTGATTAAAATTAATGATGCATGAATGTGTTCATCACTTTAATGTTGAAGCTGCTAAAGGCAATTATAATCGCTTTGTAAACAGCTGGGTATCAATAAAGGCTTATCTTAAACCTAACCTTAATAACTATTAGCAGAAAATGAAAACACCTGTAGTCTTTTGATTTTGTTCTACTTAATGTGTTTTCTGTTACAACCCAAACTTCAGCTGAGTTTCTTCCCCAGGTGACCGAGTGTTTTTCATATCACCCAGAGGTCTCCAACAGGGCAGAGTGTTGAGCGAGGCGGCAGGTGGCAGACAGGACGTGCGGCTTCAGGCTCCATGGCAACAGAGACAGTAACCACGGAAACATCAAACAGAGAGACACTGCTGCCTCCTGTTTCAGGTCAACTCAGATCGGCAGACTAATCACCCAGATAAAAGCAGATGTTTTCTCCAGTAGTTTCCAATTGGTATCTGTGTTTG
>NW_019485350.1:0-674 GCF_002814215.2 Seriola lalandi dorsalis | reverse complement strand
AGCAGGTTATTATGACCCATAGTTACGTTTTGTTGCTAGGCGACATCTAGTGGTCGTAGCGATTATGACAGGAACAAAGGGAAAAGTACAGAGATGTCGTATAAAGAGAGACAAATTCCAGGTCAGGAGGGGGTTGTGGTGGATGGATGAATATGACACAGGAGAGTGGTGTTCAATTCCCATGTGAAACTAAATGTTTATGTTGTAACCATGACAACAAAGACCGTCTAATGAGGAAATACTTATTTTAACCCAAATCACCATCTTTTCCTAAACCTAACCAAGTCATGACTGTTATTATAGTAACCATGGCAACAAAGGTAGGCATGCAGCTCTTGATACAGTCTGCGTGTTTATTATTGTAACCATGACAACCAAGGTCTGGTACGCCTGCTGCTGTAGGGACGCTATTTCAGGAGACACTGCGATGGGTCGAATCAGAGGGTTGAAAAAAAGCGACCTGTGTGGTCGTTCAGGTTGGAGGAGGAGTTGTGTATAAAGGCAGATGTCCATGTGTAGTTTGATTATAAAGCAGGTCTAAGTTCTATATTAACACTGTGAAAGTATCAAAGCCTCAGTCCACAGAGAAATGCACACAGCCTGTATTCAGAAACTGAGCCTTAAAACCAGCCGTCAGGACTTCTGGAACTTTGTGATGTCACAACAAAGCAGTC
>NW_019485349.1:0-596 GCF_002814215.2 Seriola lalandi dorsalis | reverse complement strand
AAAAAGGAAAAACTGAAATATATTTTAGCTCATGTTCCTCCATTTCTTTGGATCATCTCTCTTCACCTTTACTGGAGTCCACCTGTGGTAAAGTCAGCTGAAGACACACACCTGTCTATATCAAGTCTGACGATGCAGATCAGAGCAGAAACCATGAGGAGGGGAGGGGAAGGAACAGCTGCAGAGCTCAGAGACAGGGTTGTGTTGAGGCTCAAAAACATTTCTGCTGGATTGAAGGTTCCTGAGAAGAACACTGGTCTCCATCATCTATCTATCCATCCATCCATCCATCCATCCATCCATCCAGAGGTCATTTTATTGCCTCCAGTCCAGTTCAGCCAAAAGGCAGGGCTCACTGTGGGGGTATTGGTGAGTCAATCTGTGTCCTCACTCCCACCAAAGTTCTGGCTTCAAATTCATGCGACCTTTGCTTATAAGGCACTCACCTTTGCTCTCCAAGGTTTGACTGATTCAAGGGCTGAAGATAATTTCGTGGACCATGATTTGGTCATTCATTCTGGTGTGCCCCTGGAACCACTAGCGTTCCCCCTCACTGCTAATGCTCTAGGCGGGAGGTTTTTGGTCGAAGTAACTCA
>NW_019485348.1:0-596 GCF_002814215.2 Seriola lalandi dorsalis | reverse complement strand
TGTGTGTGTGTGTGTGTGTGTGTGTGTGTGTGTGTGTGTGTGTGTGCCTGAATGTGTACACATCACAGGCAGGAAGACAGAAAGCAACAAAGGAACAGAGAGGGAAAGAAATAAAGCCGCACTGGGAGAAAGAAATACTGGGAAGTGTGCGAAATCCAAGCATCTCTTCTTTATCGATTCAATGCAAAGACAGTCGCCATGGCAACACAGCAGTCCCATTGTAAGCGGCTTTCACTCTCCGCCCCCTCTTGCTCTTCTCACCGACAAGGTATACAGGCACCCGCCGACGCCGAGCGGGCTCCACAGCTCTCCATTCATTTATCAAACTTTGCATTCTGATGCAGCTTTTAATGCAGCCTTTAATATACTGCTGCTTTCCTGTCAGCTCAGAAAAGAGAGTCTGCCTTCTTATTAAAGTGTCCTCTTGCCTGACCTGATGCCTGGTGGGAAAACAGGAGAAATCGAATTTGTTATGAGGAGGTAAAAGTATGATTGGGGCTCAGTTGTGTTTGTGGTGTTTGTGGTGTTGGTGAAGGAGATGGAGTGTATGTGTTTGTGTGTGTGTGTGTATGTGTGTGTGTGTGTGTGTGTGTGTG
>NW_019485347.1:0-596 GCF_002814215.2 Seriola lalandi dorsalis | reverse complement strand
TAACACAAACAAGAGATGCACGCTTTTTCCCTGTCACACTCCATCTAATACATTCTAACACATGTATGATGGCTAATGAAAGCTGCTAATATTTGTCTAAGAGACAGAAATGTTTGCTGAGGTTTTTAACCTATATGAAATACCTACTCTGTCATTTTCATTCCGGTGGCTGCTGACCTTTGCTCGGAGTGTCTGTGTCTGAGATTCAAAGGAAGCGGCACCATTTTCAATCAAGCACCACTTAATAAAAATGTAAATTGATTTTCTGTTGCACAAATGCAGTCTGGAATGGAATTTTAAAGAGCTGCTTTCATTGAAAATGCACCAGTATAACCAGCGATAAGAAAATGATGAGAGAACATGGTAACCTTCAGAATTAAGATAACTACGACGCATGTTCACTATATATTTATTGCACATCCACGGGTAGATTATGTGTTGTCTATGCATTACCCTGCAGTAGATATTTATTTACACACACACGATGAGGGAAACTTCCAGAAGGACAACTATCACTGCAGCACTCCACCAATCTGGGCTTTATGGCAGAGTGGCCAGACAGCAGCGTCTCCTGAGTGAAAGATTGCTTTTTTTTT
>NW_019485346.1:0-596 GCF_002814215.2 Seriola lalandi dorsalis | reverse complement strand
AGGCAGGTTAGGTCTAATAAAAGACACTATCCAGCTGCATTGTGGGAAGTGTAGGGTCCAGGCCCATAGGGAGGGACTAAAAGTCAGGATATCACATTGTCTGCTTCACCAATTTTATTTTCATTCTTGTTTTAGTCGGTCTCTCACAAGTGAAAGTGTGTTATTATGTCACAGGAGAAACCCTTTAAGACCTGATCTTAACTCTGTTAATAATCAGATAATAATAATTGTATGTTGCAGCCCCAGTTTCAATGATAAAGAAACATTTTACTGTGGGATCAAAGCCATCCACAGAGTAGGCCTGTGCCTGTGTCTGTGTGCTTGTGAGAGGATGTAATGTTTTTATATTTAGTCCTTTTCAGAAAAAAAGTAATGACTTACAGTTTTGTTTCAGGTCTTGATTCGACTGTCTACTTCAAAACATCAGAGATTGAGCATTAATACTGAGATAATATATTGTGCTTTACAAGTTTCACTCCTTCTTTCCTTTCTCACGGTGTCTCTCTCTGCCTCACACACACAAACACACACACACACACACACACACTCACACACACACTCTCAGGGGTAACTGGGTTGTTCGCTGCTTTTTAAAC
>NW_019485345.1:0-596 GCF_002814215.2 Seriola lalandi dorsalis | reverse complement strand
GTGTGTGTGTGTGTGTGTGTGTGTGTGTGTGTGTGTATCCGCAAAGACAGAAGCAATGCTGATAAATCTGATTCTCTCTTTACATCCTTAATTCTAAAATAAGGAACACAAGCCAGCCAATATGACATTTTTAGGGGAGGGTGGTCTAAACATAAATGTAGGGAGCAGTGAACGGAGACAGGAGGAGGACGTCGGAGGATATGGTGTGTAACCTGAGGAACAGCCTTGTTTTGGATGTACTAAAACTGACTTGACTTGAACTGTCTGTGCGCCGTCATTTAATGGCATTTGAGAGATTTTTGCGGCATCTCTTGCTTTGGGAATCTTTAAGTCCATAATGGCTGCTGGGGAATATTTTAAGACAGGTTTAAATTATGTGCTTAGAGGATGAAAACAATGATTTAACATTCAAAGTGCTACCCACAGCGAAGTGAATGAGCATTTGGAGCCGCAAGAATGTTTCCAGGTTTCCGTCTATCTTTAAGGAAGTCGCATATGCTGAGGCTGGTTTGCGTGCGCTGTGCCGAGGGAGCGAGTGAGCGAGTGTGGGGGCAGCGTTTGACAATTCATAAGGATGGCAACATTAACACCTTAGA
>NW_019485344.1:0-663 GCF_002814215.2 Seriola lalandi dorsalis | reverse complement strand
ATAAAAAGTTTAAAGATTTATTTAGTTGCGCATATCTTAAATTAGATCAGGATTAACCTTTACATTAAAGTAGTTCAGGCTCTATGGTAAAGATGATGAGTGTGAGTTAGGTACTGTTACACAGAGCTCAGGTTCAGGTTAGGCATTAGGAAATGAATAAGGACAAAAGTGCGACAGTGTGTGTGCGACAGTGTGTGTTGTACAAGGAGAATAAGGGCACCAGTGTGTGCAGAATTCATAAGCTTAATGGGTCTAATTGCCTTACGGGATTTATTGATGTGTAATTAAATAAAACTGTTAACCCTTATACATCTTCTCATTGCTTCTCACAATGTCCTTCTCCCTTAATGCTGCTGTTTCTCTCCGTCCCTCCCTTCCTTTTAACTCTTTATTCTCTCCATTCGTCCTCTCTCTCTCACTCCACCCTCACACAAGATGACAGAGATGACAGGTTGTCTGTATTCTTCAAGTTGTGTGTGTGTGTGTGTGTGTGTGTGCACGCACGCACGCGCACACACACACAGGTTGCAGTTCCTTGTTATGTATTCCAGTCAGAGAGGCTGAGTCACACTTACGGTAAACAGTATCCATACAGAAAGAGAGTGTGTGTTTGTGTGTGTGTGTGTGTGTGTGTGTGTGTGTGTGTGTGTGTGTGTGTGTGCG
>NW_019485343.1:0-596 GCF_002814215.2 Seriola lalandi dorsalis | reverse complement strand
TGAAGACATCGTGAAGACATCGTGAAGACATCGTGAAGACATGAAGACATCATGAAGACATGAAGACATCGTGAAGACATCATGAAGACATCTTGAAGACATCGTGAAGACATCGTGAAGACATCGTGAAGATATCGTGAAGACATCTTGAAGACATCGTGAAGATATCGTGAAGACATCGTGAAGATATCGTGAAGACATCGTGAAGACATCGTGAAGACATCATGAAGACATCGTGAAGACATCGTGAAGACATCGTGAAGACATCATGAAGACATCATGAAGACATCATGAAGACATCTGAAGCTCTGTGATTACCTGGTGCTTCCTGTTTGGATGTTTCACTCAGGACTTCTGCTTTTCGTCACACTGATTCAAACAGGTTTTGAAACGTGAGGAAACAGAAGACAGAGAGAGGACAGGTTTAAAACAGTAAACCCTGATCCAGCTTTCTCACAGGTCTCATTCATTCAACTCGTCTTATCTGCGATAAACACACCTTGTCTCTGAGTTACCTCCTCGTCCTTCACTCAGTGTGGACAGACCTCCGACCTTCATGTGTCTCATTTCTTCAGTGGTTTAATGAACTTACAGTC
>NW_019485342.1:0-596 GCF_002814215.2 Seriola lalandi dorsalis | reverse complement strand
AAGAATACAGAGCTGAAGCAATTTCAGAGGAGGAGGGGGCGCGACGGCAGGTTGCAGAGGGGGTAAGGTGCAGGAGCAGTAAAATAATAGGACATTAAAATAAAATGGAGACGGTGATAGCGCTTCCCTGTATGTGTTCTGTCTCTCTTCCTCACACCAGAGCCCGCTGAGGTGTAGATGACAAAAGGGGAATACATCTTATTGGCAGCTGATAAAGATTCACCTGAAGTCAGCACAGTCTTTTCTGAGCTTGCCTGCAGTGGTTGGCATTCATCAATCATCTTAGCCAGAGCACTGATCCGTAGTCAGATCAGGTCATTCAGGTTAATGTGAATACGATGATCAAATTCAGTCAGTCAGAGTTTCCAGCTCAGCACTCCTCATCTGTAAAACTGGATAAATATCAGCTAATGGTTAGAGGCTAGCTGCATAGCTCAGTCAGACTGGTGTAGCGAGGCATCTCCTCATGTCTAATGTATGCGTGCACACACACACACACATATACACACACTTGATTAGAGCAAGGTCTTCCCACTATTGCCTCTGCTGCTCATGCTGCCACATTCAGGCTGTGTCCTCACACACACACACACACA
>NW_019485341.1:0-596 GCF_002814215.2 Seriola lalandi dorsalis | reverse complement strand
CAAATGTGACCTCGTGTTTTCCTCCCACTGCTAAAATGAAAAAGAAAAAAAAAAAAAAAAACTTAACTCACCTCTACCTTGCCAACTGAAATAAAATAAATAAATGAAAACAATGTGCTCTGCAACTCTGCCAGACCACGAACAGAAGTAATTTTTTTTTTCTCTCTCCACTAACTTCTGCTTGAGAAAGTTTCCGTGTTACAGTTAAGGTGACGGCTTCAACTTTATACTGAGTTGTGTTCAAGGCCTGGGGGGGAAAATGCTTTTCACTGTTTATCTTTGGCTGGATGGTCTGAGCCAAGGCCTCTGAAACACTGCAGAAACCCAACGCTGCCACTGCTCAAACACAAAGAAGAAAAAACAGCAGAGCTTGCAAAGTGATGCCATGTCTTTGAACACTAAGTTGCAAATGTGCAAAATCAGAGCATTTTTGTACCAGATTGAGGTTAATTAGACCTTTCAGCCTCAGCTGCACTTGTAATTCCAGATGACTTGATTAAATTGTCAGAGCCAAATGGCTGTAACTACACTTCCAAACATTCAATGGTTTCTAATGTGGAAATTTGCTGCATTTCTTTTTATATCATCGTTGTTTT
>NW_019485340.1:0-596 GCF_002814215.2 Seriola lalandi dorsalis | reverse complement strand
TGAAAATGAGTCTGTTGTGTTGTGGTTTCAGAATGATGGAGACAGAGAACAATTAGATTCAAAATATGATGCAGGCTCAGGATGATGAGCTTAAAAACAAAAAGCAAAGTAAAAATACAGCTGCAACCACCGGGGTCCAGGCAGCTCACAAACATTTAAATACCATATGTATTAATTGTTACTGAAGTTTTGCTGAAGCAGGACTTTGGGAATCTGGGTTTTCAAACCTCTGACCTTCGTATCCCCAGAAAAGGCGACTCACTGGTTGCGCCACTGGGAAACCGGGTGCTGCCCACGCCTTCACGCCAGTCGAGGCGATGACATCACATGTGCAAAACCGGCCTATTTTATGTCACTTTAAGACACTTAAAACTGACAAAATGTCGGTGTGAAAGTCCTGACAAAAAAGACCAGACATCATTCTACTGGTTTCAGGAGAATCATCAAATAATTCTGTGACTTTGAAAAAGAAAATGTTGTGCATGAAGTAAAAATTACATTCGCAGCTTGGAGCCTTAATAAGTGTTAAATATTGTATATTTACAAACTGAAAAACCTTCTACAATTTCAAACAGAATTCACAACTCCAAAACAAA
>NW_019485339.1:0-596 GCF_002814215.2 Seriola lalandi dorsalis | reverse complement strand
ATCTTTATAATCTTCAGATCTATATCTGATCTTTATGAAGACCTAAAAAACTTAATGTTAAGCCTTTTATATGTTCCTGCATAAGTGGGGCATTGCTTCTTCTGCAACAATGAAGTAAAAAGGCCCATATCATCTTGTGAGATAATCTGCAGGGAGGGCCTTCTCTCCTGCCTGTGTGTGTGTGTGTGTGTGTGTGTGTGTGTGTGTGTGTGTGTGTATGTATGTGTGCTCATCTGTCTAATCTCTGTTTAGATAGAACTGACAAATATTTTGAATAAGTAGTAATTTAACGTGTTTGTATGAAACTCCAAATCAGATTTCTTTACTTATAAAACAGAGGTGTCAGAACGTTCTTCTGGATCACTCCTTGCCACTTAAACCCTTGCATATGAACATAACTTTTGGTTTTATAGAAAAAGACTCCACACCGCATCCACAAGGCATTGTGACTAACCCTTGGAGACAATGCTTGGATGGCAATGGACTGGCTTTATATTTACATTTACTCATTTGGCAGATCCTAGTAAGGAACAACGCTCAAGTTTCAGTAGAGTAGGAAACCTCGGGAAGCACTAAGTACTAAATCTATTTAATTG
>NW_019485338.1:0-596 GCF_002814215.2 Seriola lalandi dorsalis | reverse complement strand
CACACACGCACACACGCTCACACACACACAGAGAGAAAGAGAGGACAAACCTTGGCCAGTTGCCAAAGCCCCTGCCAGAGCCCTGCGCCTCTTTTCCACACGTCTGTAACCGACTGAACGTTTCTTTACGCGGCGAGATAAACAACTGGTCTCCAGTCATTCGCCATCACTGCTGGAATCGGCCCCAGCTGCTTTTCTAGCGGAGGATGACAACTTCTTTCTGCTTGTAAAGCCAACTCTCACGGGTCTCACGGTTTTCCGCTTCACTGCAGTTATTTTCCATAAGCGCGCGCACGCACACACACGCACAAAACTTACACCAAACTTTTAGGGTAACGTCTGCTGGACCTACCTCTGTGAGTACGAGACGCTGTGCACGGCTAACGCTTCACCATGGACCGCCGAAGATACTGGGGTTGGTGTTGAGTCTGCAGAGGAGAGACACTGGCAGGCTGGACTGGCCTCACCCAGAGCCGTATATACACCGGGTTGAGTGAAGTGTCTCCTGCGGGAGCAGCACGTGAGAAACATTATCTTCAGTAGCAGGAAGAGGGAGTTTCAAATGAAACCATAAATAATAAATATTTTTTAGCTAA
>NW_019485337.1:0-1053 GCF_002814215.2 Seriola lalandi dorsalis | reverse complement strand
TGAAAAGTCTATCCTTTGACTTGATAGGTTTCTTCATTGTGCTTTGAGGCATAGGACCTGTGGGTATGAGGCCAGAGTGAGACTCACCCTGAAGGGGGGGTGTGAGGAAGGTTTTGTGTTTCCATGGTGACCAGACTCAAGGGCCCAAATCTGGTTTAGGGTTTCAGTTAGATTCAAAGCTAATCAAGAGGTGGATTTACTGTTAAAGTTTTTTTTTTTTTTTTTTGCCATTCTGTTTGGAAAATGTAAAATAATATGAAACATTTTCAGTTGTGTCTTAATTTAAGATTATTGCAATTCACAAGAGGAGTTTTTATTCATATTCCTCAAATGTGCATCTAAACCTGTGTCTGCAGTCAAATCAGAGGCTTTGGTGGGGTACATGACACTAAAGACATGTTACAATAGAAATCCCATTTCCCCCCAGTCTACTACATGGTGCAGCGTACACACAAACACACACACACACACACACACACAAACACACACACAAACACACACACACACACACACACACACACACACACACATAAACACAGTCCTTCAAAATGGCTGGAGTTAATTTTAAAAATTAAAACAACATGGTGTTTATTCTTTATTTTACCTGTGTTGCAGGAATCGTGCCATCTTTATGTTATAGTGTTATAGATGATCAGTTCTCTGCTAATTCTGAATTTGCAACCCTAACAGCTGGTTGACCCTGATGAGATCATTTATAGGGCAGGTCTGAGTCTGGGTTAGTTATTCCTTTACTTTTCATGTATATGTGCAAGGGTCATGTCTAGAACTGTAAACGGGCTAGATATATAATTAATTTGCTATCAATCTGAGATCCATCTATGTGGCAACAATTCTCAAGTTTTAATGTGTGTCATCAAACGTTGATGCTGTTCACTGTGAGATAGTTACAGACCCCAAACAAGGAGGTTTTCATTTTCAAGTCCACTGTGTTTGTCCATGAGGGTGACATGCTGATGTTTTAATGGCCTATAGCGCCCTCTATTGGAAAAAAAAAGGGACTGAATGTAGTAAACTTCTCATGCAAAATGCACA
>NW_019485336.1:0-596 GCF_002814215.2 Seriola lalandi dorsalis | reverse complement strand
GGTCCTGTTTGTTCTGGTGTGTTCCCGCTCCCGTCCCCGTCAGCGGCGGCGTGGGAAGCAGAGCTGATGCAGATCACTTCCTTCGACCTCACACTCAAATGGAAACATGTGTTTCTGAGCAGAGGCTGATTCTCACTGCGACAGAGACTCCGTTCAGTCTGACGGAGGAAGCTGTCAGAGATCAGCTGACGTCCTGCAGGTGGGGCGGGTCCTCAGCTGCGTCACTGACCCCCCCTCAAAGAGTCAGATCATCTACAGGTGTCAGGACGAGTCACATGACGCCACAGCTGGACTGAAACCACTGCACAGACTACTCTACACATCTGGTCACATGACCTCTTCTCACTGAGTGACACAAACACATCTGGATCTGGATTTGATTCCTCGCAGGTAAAATAATCCACACTCAACGTTCACGTCCTGACTTCTTGTTCTGCAGCTTTCAGCCGCACACCATGACCTTCCTCTGAGTTATTTCTACCCACTGACACTTGAACTGCTTTCATTACCAGTTCAGTGTTTTCTCTTGTTGCACGTCACCTCAGTGATGATCTCCCTCCGCTCTCCATCAGCTGTTCGTACTTAGGGCACGTGAC
>NW_019485335.1:0-596 GCF_002814215.2 Seriola lalandi dorsalis | reverse complement strand
TACTCTGCCTTTTTTGAGTGAGTTGAGTCCAGTGTGCAGGTACACGAGTAGCACTAAATAGTTTCAGCATGAAACTGTGCAGCTACAGTGAGGCAGAGGGAGAACATGTTACCACCCACACTACCAAAAGCAAGCTGCACTTTGTAACAGTAACTCCTGCAGTATCGAGTAGGTGTGTAGCTCTGAATTAAGGTTGTAATGCGTTGTGGGTGCTGGGGAGCTCCTCAGAGGTAACCATATCTGAAGAATAAGATAATTATCCAGATTAGTGTCAAAGAAGAGGTTTATTAACTGTGACCTAAACTATGTCCAATTCTATATTTAACTTTCTTGGTGTCCTGACTGTGGTTATGACCACCCTGAGGTCTCGTACAGCGACACAAGGCACATCATTTCGTATCACCTTGTGAACTGCTGCCATCTGACCTAACAAGCACGCAGCAGGTTTCAAACGGAGGCAGTCACAACCAGTATAACAACATGTATGACACATTTTATATTATTGAGGCCACACAAGCTTCCTCAGTAGTTTCCTATGATATTTTGTGTGGTATCTCATAGTATTCTGTCTGTGTTGATGGGTTGTGTGATGCTGC
>NW_019485334.1:0-596 GCF_002814215.2 Seriola lalandi dorsalis | reverse complement strand
GTAAAGCTGTGGCTGGAAATGTTATTAGTTTTGCAGACATTCAGTCATAAACCAAACTACTGGACAAATTAATATTTTGATCTGATGATGGCAATAGAGGAAAGGATCATCCAAATTAGTGCAATTGATCCTGAGGGGAACATGAATGTTCACCAAATTAAATGGCAATCCATACAGTAGTTGTTGAGACATTTCACTCAAAACCACAGATGTCAACCGCATGGTGGCGCTAGATGAAATGTCAAGAGATCATCAAAGCCATCAGGATTCATCCTCTGGGGACCGTGAATGTATAAAATTCCATGGCAATGCATTTAACAATTACTGAGATATTTCAGTCTGGGCTGAAGTGACAGACCAAACTTTTCATCCATCACAAGCATGACAGAAAAGAAAATCCAGAGATGTGTGATCATTACCGGAGAAAAAAGGCTTCAATACACAAAACACTCAGGAGTTGAAAAGTTAAACACCATCAAAAGAAAAAAAACATAAAGACAAAAGTGAAACAGCCTGAATGTTGACATTTGTTCCTCTGAGCTATGGATACACTCAAAAGATCAATTTTGCGACATAACAGATTTTTTTTTTTTTTT
>NW_019485333.1:0-597 GCF_002814215.2 Seriola lalandi dorsalis | reverse complement strand
GAGCCAGTCTGCACTGTATATACACTACCACAACCTAATTATAGTTTCATGTGTGATAGATGTAGGTCAGGCTACCTTACAGTTGGGTAATGCAGATAATTGAAGTTCCTCTCCTGGCATTGATTAAACCCCCAAAAACTCATCTCTGCTCCTCAATATTACGTATTCCGAAGACTTAAAAAGGCTTGGATGTAGCTCTACATCTTTGCCTCATTAAGTCTTTGCAGATCTATAAATATATGCAAATTAGTCCCACCCCTCCACCACCAACTCTGCTACACACAAACCTCTGTTTGTTTTCTTTCTCGCTAGCCACTGTACGCTACACAATGTCATGTGGTCATATTGGAGTAATTCAGGCACACATGTTCAAACTGGAGACCGACTCTGAAGACACAAAGAAAGAACAGCGAAATGTGCAGGGTTGCTTACAAGTCGATGTATCAGAATGTTATATTTTGTGCATCACTCTCTACAACCTTTAAAATGTAATTATTAGAGCCTTCAGCTTGACTACATTCATCAAACAGATATTAGTATATTGCTAACGTTAGATAAACCCTGGTTCCAATCGCCAGCTCTGACTGAGCTACCTTA
>NW_019485332.1:0-597 GCF_002814215.2 Seriola lalandi dorsalis | reverse complement strand
CACCACCACCCCCCCCACCCGCCACATACACAGGCATAGAAACCCACCCTGAAATCTGCAGATTCTCCTGAAAACACAGCTCACTGCTCTGAACACACTGTCGTTCAAAAGTTTCTCTCTTATCGGCGGAAAAAAGCTGTTAAGGGTAATTATCATTTCCCCTTAATGGGATACGTAGTTCTCTCTAATCTCTCCCTCCCGTCAACACCCCTCCAACAGTAGGAACCCCCTCACCAGATGAGGAGCGAGGGGACATCCTGACCCCCACCCTTCCTCACAGCGCTTGTGTGTGTGTGTGTGTGTGTGTTTGGGGGGAGGAGGTGGTTAACAGGGAAAGGGATCCCAAATGCAAACAGTCCCCTCTCTTTAGATCAGGGGGCCCCCTTGGCCCTCGGTGCCCTGGTTGCCCCTCTCGCCTTGGCCCGGAGTGTACACCCTAACCACCCTTGGCCCACCTCGAGCACAGACAGACATACACACCCCCCCTGCCTCCCCGCCACAGCTGTCAAAACCTTGACATCTTAATCAATCCTGGATCCACGACCCTGTCAGACGCAGCGCTAAGATGGATGCAGAAGGGGGCGACCCCTGACCTCT
>NW_019485331.1:0-597 GCF_002814215.2 Seriola lalandi dorsalis | reverse complement strand
GTTTCAAGTCATGTCTGAACAAGCAGGGCTTTACATGACGCAACCCCTCACAGAACGGGCAGCAGCTGGTATGTCACAAGATCCTCACAACATTTTCTTCTTTTATTGCAATTTCCACGAAAAGATTGTTGGTAATTTCTATTTCGATACACAAATACAACACGCACAGATGTGGAGTTGTTGGAAACACATGATAAGTGTTTCTTCTTTCCTCCATATAGGAAAGCAGATAAGATAACTTGTTTATCTTGGTAAGACTGCAAAATAAGAAATGTATATTCCTTTTGCTTTGTCCTGCCAAAAGGGAAATTTGTCTTTCAGCCAGACGAACTACATGGAGAAAACATAATATATGTCGATATAACGTAGGCTGACGAAACAAGATCAGTTTAGTAGTTCTGAAACTTTCGATCGGTTAAATACCAGAGTTTGGATTAGAAGCTCAAAGTAAACACCAAAACCCAGAGCTAATGTTGGTATCCAGCTGACCAACACTCAGTAAACCAGATTGTTCAGGTTGTTTGGCTTTTGCAACATTTGATTCACTTCCTGTTATTGAATCCGCAGCTACTGAATGTTTCAGCTTTATGCAGCTAC
>NW_019485330.1:0-597 GCF_002814215.2 Seriola lalandi dorsalis | reverse complement strand
ACACACACACACACACACACACACACACACACACACACACACCCCACTGGTTTAAAAAATCAAGAACTTTGTTAAAATAATTTAATTTAAAACTCTCACTCCCTTTAATTCTTTTGGCAGATATTTCTTCACATAAATCATCGTACAAATCAGCAGGTGTGTATGCATAAACATGAGTCAGCACGCCACACACAGACCCTTTCAGCAAACACTATAAACCTGCAGAATATTAAGCCATAGCAACACGCTTCACACAGTGACTTCGCTATTGATCAGACATTGTCAATATTTGATCTTTCTCAGGTTCGAAAAATATCATCTGTGGCTTCTTTTGGCCAAACTCACTTTTATTATTGACATATCCTCTTCATCACTGAAGGACACAACATAACATATCAAACAACCACAAATAATACAATGAGGATTTACTGTGCAACTAAATGCTCTCCTGTGATCACATATCATGCTTTTACGCTTTCACACTATGTACTTTTTATCTCCCATAATAACTCTGCTATTAAGCCACTAAAAAGGCAGAACATAAATATTTACAAAGTCATAAAAATCACACATTTCTGAATAATTTGTTTTCTTTTT
>NW_019485329.1:0-597 GCF_002814215.2 Seriola lalandi dorsalis | reverse complement strand
ACACTTCCATGAGAACAGAACATCTCTGTTTTTCTAGTATGTCTTTTTAAGACTCTGCTGGGGGAGAATAAATTACTCACACTGGTGTCTGGGTCACAAAGCTTTACAAAACAGCGCACACACCTGCTACACATCCTCCACCTTGTAGCGAACTGAATTATATTCAGTAAGTGGTTTTGTGGTGGCTGCTGGGAGGCTGTTTTTCTCTTAATACCTCAAAGAACCACAAGACAAAATGAGTCATCTCTCCCTCATGCCCTAGTCTACATCTCAGCCTCCCTACACCCCTCACATTCAGCAGGTCTTTCTCTCTCTTAGTACAATGAGTGGGTGGATGCACTGGTAAATATATATGGATATCTTGGGGCCTACAGGATCAACAGCACCAGCAGCGGTCTTGTGTATTTTCAGTACAAGGCTTTCTTTTTCTATTCCTATTTCTTTTTCTATTTGTGAGCTGATTGGATATATATCAACCATTAGTTTAACTAATCAATGAAGACCAAATACAACATACATCATCAGTCATCTATATACATGACCTTTATTTTAGATTTAATTTGGGCTGGGGCCCTAAAAAGAAGAGAAAACAGACTT
>NW_019485328.1:0-597 GCF_002814215.2 Seriola lalandi dorsalis | reverse complement strand
GGTGTACTAAGAATAAAAAAATTACACAGTAGTTCTGTATTGACAACCCGCTGCAACTGAGTTTTTCAGTTAGACACAGAAAAGGACTTCATTTAAATTTCTTTATGTGTGTGCACAGCACAAGAAAGTACTGAATTTAAATCAAGAATTAAAATGAAGAAAATAGAGTTCTGAAATAACTGATATTTTAAACATAGATCAAATTTCAATTAGACAACGTTCCTGAAATTTAACTTTGAGAAAAGGTTTGTATCTGTTTTAATATCTGTGTCAAAACTATTCAATCATTTTGTTCCCTAAACAGCAGAATAAAGCAGGCTGACTGTTGTGTGTTGTGTCGTGTTGTTGCTGCTGCATCACCATCTGACCACAAACATGTGTGTTGCCTGGAAACGGCAGCATCATCAGGATGAGGGACACTCAGACCTCTCGGACAGAGGAGGACTTTCCTCAGTGACACTGGCCTTGCTCCTGATCCATTATTTACATATTATTTTATATTCTTTTGAATGTTTCCTCTGTTCTTTCTAAAATCTGTTCAAATCTACATTTGTTGTTTTTTTATTATTTATTTTGCAGTTAAAAATCTTTTAAAAT
>NW_019485327.1:0-597 GCF_002814215.2 Seriola lalandi dorsalis | reverse complement strand
CGCACATGCACAAATGGACAGACGTCAACGGGCAGATCGACAGGCTGACAGCGAGACACACAAAGGCCTGAGCAGACACATGCAGGTGGTTTAAAAGACAGTCCGACAGGTTTGGGTGAGCTACCGGCAGACAAACAGGAGGACACACACAGGCCGCCTGTATGTAGATAGCGCCCACCTGCCAGCCCTGAAACATTTTAATCATTTGACGGCCAATTACTCTGGAGCCAGGCAGAGCAGAACAGAAACTCACACTTCATTTCCCCGGCACTCGCAGATGGCCCTGCAGGCTGGATCTCCACTGCCTGTCTTCACTCTACCTGTCTGCTCAGCTAGCTCTGCTCCCTTCTGATATGGGTGAAAAAGCAATGAAATAAGGTGTTTGGTGAGGCTTTAGAGAAAGCGAGCCGAGGATATCCATCATTAATCAAAAATGATACAACCATGATATGACACACCCTATCACACCATCTGTGGCAACGTCAACGAGGAGAAATTGCTGAAAATAAATAACCGTATAACCCATTCTAAACACACACACACACACACACACACACACACACACACACACACACACACACACACACACACACACAC
>NW_019485326.1:0-597 GCF_002814215.2 Seriola lalandi dorsalis | reverse complement strand
AGGAGATGCTCAGGGGAGAGACCTGTGATGCTGTTTCCCACTTAAACTAGCAACAGTGTCAGTCCATCTGATGGAATGTAATTCATTCATTGTACAGAAACTACAGTGATAGAAATTGATGGAGGAAATGAGGAGAAATGATCGAATAAAATAATAACATTAAATCCGGAGTGCTCTGGGTAATAATAGAGGACGGTGACTGAAAGAACTGGAGGGCTTGAAATTCATTCTGATCAGAATTACTCCATACACCCAAATTAACCCAACTTCACCAATTGTCCCCTGAGATGGATTATATATAAGTCCGGGGGAATAACACTGAAGAAAAGTTCCTTTCTGTGCCAAGAAAAGTTTCTGAACCAGGAAGTATTAAAATAACTGCAACTAAGAAAAGGTAGCAAAGAATCTATAAGAGTTAGGGACTGAGGTGTGAGAAAAACACCACTACTACAGTACAATGTTAACAATTACACAACAACACAAAACACACTGCCTAAACCAACATTAAACAGTAAACAGTGGGAGTGATGAATGTCCTGAGAATTGTCCTGAATTTGCATGAAAGTTTTTTTGGTCCAGAGAAAGGAAGAGGGGTGT
>NW_019485325.1:0-597 GCF_002814215.2 Seriola lalandi dorsalis | reverse complement strand
ACTGTATCTACTTTAAGTTCTTACTATGATATGAGAAGAAATGCCGGTAAATTCACTTATAGTGACATCCATAAATGATACTCAACAAGGTGGAATGTAAACAATATTAAAAAAACGCTAGAAATAATTTCTAATTATTAAGGTCAGACTAAGGATATATTGCAAATAAGTGCATTTCATTAAGTTTCTTACTTAGTATTTTTCTCTTTTGTCTGATGATGAACAAACTGTTCATGTGCTGCAGAAAAGAAAACAGTTAATGTTGTAATGTAATGAAAGAAAAGAGAAGTAGTTGATGTCTGATGAGTCAGTCTGACTGAAATCATTTTTAAGTAAATATTCAACAGTGTGTGGATCATTGTTCTAATCAAAGACATCAGAGGTTTAGTTTTTATTTCCAGTTGTGGACTCAGAGTCTCCTCATGTTGTTCTGAGCTGCGGTGATGAAGAAGAGAGTAAAAGCTTCATCACTGTCGGATTAACGAATCTCTGTTCAGTTCAAATGAAGCTGAAATAGTTATTATGTATCATTTAGCGTGATAAAGTCTCTGTGCGTTTATTAGTTAAACTCTGTTTTAAAACCAGAGGGGAAACATG
>NW_019485324.1:0-597 GCF_002814215.2 Seriola lalandi dorsalis | reverse complement strand
AAATTTTCTCGAGTTCAAGCTTCTAAAAATTGAACTTTTCTTTGTCTTATGTAATTTTAAACTAAATATTTGGGGGTTTATAACTATTGGTCACACAAAAGAAGCAATTTGAAGAGAATATCATATATTATTTTTAAGTATTTTCTAATATTTCACAGACCAAATGATGAGGAAATTAACTGATAGAAATAAAAAATCGCTGCCCTTGAATTTCCAGCACCTAATCCACAATCTGAAATTTTATATCTCATGAGCAAAGTTGACAAATAGCACTGTTTTCATTATAACATCAAATAGCTATTTAAGCCAGATCTGTGTGGAATTCATGTAATGAGACGTTTGAGTATGAGTATATACCACTCACATCTATGTGTTAGATTTACTGTACTTAAGTACAGTTGTCTGGTATTTGTGTTTTACTTCAGTATTTCTAGTTAACGATACTTTGCACTTCAACTCATTCGTCTCTCGTCCGTGTTACTCATCATATTACAAATGAAGATTTTACATAAAAACAAACATGAGTTGTGTTTCAGATCTCTGTGAGTTGTTAGCAGTATATCACAAAAAGCAATTATGGAATCGACAAAAAAATTT
>NW_019485323.1:0-597 GCF_002814215.2 Seriola lalandi dorsalis | reverse complement strand
GTCAAAAATGTGTCTTGTCTTCAATGTTTTATATTTTAACAGAAATTTAAATTTAGGGTGACAATTTTCAGACTGTGAGCTCTCCATGTGAACAACGTTAGATATTGATACATAATACATTTCTAAAAAGGTTGGAAAATGTATTACTATATTTACATTATTATAAATATTTAACAGTCATAAAGTTCAGTGGCTGTAAATAACTGTATAGCAGGAGTGAGTGACAAATTTCTAATAAAAATTCTGTTGTATATTGACTGATTTTTTAAAATCAGAAAAGCATCAGTTCATCTTAGTCCTGGCAAACTCAAAAATCAGTTTGCAATACCTCGTAACTGCATTTGTGGGGCCTGATTAAAAATTTGTGGTATGTAAAATTCCCAGATATTCACTAGCTTCCCTAGAAAGTTTATCAAAGTCCGAGTCAACTCCTGTTTAAACAAACAGAAAATACTTTGATGAGGAAAAGAAACTAGAGTTAAAGGAAGTGAGTAACCACATCTTCCTGTAGTAGATGCAAAGTCAAACAATCAAGCGATGATGACTGATCAACAAGAGAGATAAAAACTACATCCTGTATGTACTAATACAGTACCA
>NW_019485322.1:0-597 GCF_002814215.2 Seriola lalandi dorsalis | reverse complement strand
GATAATATATTATATATATATATATATATATATATATATATATATAATACTTTGAATGTAGGATTTTTAAATTGTCGTACTGGTATTAGGGCGGTGCAGTGGTTAGCAGTGTTGCCTCACAGCAAGAAGGTTTTGGATTTGAACCAACCGGCTGGCCGGAGTCTTTCTGTGTGGAGTTTGCATGTTCTCCTCGTGCCTGTGTGGGTTTCCTCCAGGTCCTCCCACAGTCCAAAGACATGCAGGTAGGTTGATTGCTGAAAAAAAATTATTACTCCCCCCCACTCCTAGCCCCTCTTAGCAGAATTTCTTTCTCAGTCCAACTGCGTGTTTTGTTCTTTCCTTTCATACACAACAAAACACAGGGTAATATGCTAATTCAACATGCCAGAATTTAACCCCCCTTTCAGTACCATGGATAGTGTTACTCTGCCAGGCATGCCAAAACATTTACTTATCTTTAACAGGGCAAACGAGAGTGGATCAAAACAATGCATCACACTAAAATACTGGTACGACCAACCATACATATCAAACGGAGGAAATTATAAATAAAGACCTGCCTGTTACACAAGCCCGCCTCAGATAAAGTATTACCTG
>NW_019485320.1:0-597 GCF_002814215.2 Seriola lalandi dorsalis | reverse complement strand
TGTCTGTGGGTCTGTCTGTCTGTCTGTAGGTCTCTCTGTCTCTGTCTGTCTGTGGGTCTGTCTGTCTGTCTGTAGGTCTCTCTGTCTCTGTCTGTCTGTGGGTCTGTCTGTCTGTCTGTAGGTCTCTCTGTCTCTGTCTGTCTGTGGGTCTGTCTGTCTGTCTGTAGGTCTCTCTGTCTCTGTCTGTCTGTGGGTCTGTCTGTCTGTCTGTAGGTCTCTCTGTCTCTGTCTGTCTGTGGGTCTGTCTGTCTGTCTGTGGGTCTCTCTCTCTCTGTCTCTCTCTCTCTCCATTATAAATATACTAAATGTTAAACCTATAAACTCAATGTATCCACAACTGAAGTTAGTTTTGCATGTGAACCAGCCTTTGCAGGAGGAAGTTTGCCGTGGCATGTGACCTGGAAGGAATAAAGTTTTAACTTTTTAAATGGTCTGAGGATCCCTGGAGATAACGGTGCGAGGAGTTTGTGTGAACGGACCCAGGTTGGAGAAAGATGGGGGATTTTTGGAAATCTGACGCCATCAGGTTTGGGGAATCTCAGGAAAGGCTGGACACCATTTTTCCCATGGAGATGATAGGTTCTCTTTAGAAAAATA
>NW_019485319.1:0-597 GCF_002814215.2 Seriola lalandi dorsalis | reverse complement strand
AGAGAGAGAGAGAGAGAGAGAGAGAGAGAGAGAGAGAGAGAGAGAGAGAGAGAGAGAGAGAGACAGAGAAAGAGAGAGAGGGAGAGAGAGAGAGAGGGAGAGAGAGAGAGAGAGAGGAAGACGAGCAGCAGAGGGTCTCGGGTCGCTGCAGGTCAGGACTAAACCTTCATGGTCTCCACTCGACCAGACGAACGACCCTCGGTGCCGTAGTTTCTATCCAACATAAATAAAAACTCCAGATTGACAGAAACGGCCAAAACAGGCTTTTACTGCCATTTTCTTGGTTGCCATGGTGACGAGCCCTGCCCCGTCTGATTGAGGAGCTTTCTGATTGAACGGAGCTGTAAGCGGTGACACCGGCGCCTTTCTGAAAAGTTCAGATGTTTTGAGTTTGCAGCTCGGAGTGGCCTCACTCTCTCCTCACTGCGAACAACTGCTGAAACTACTACTGCGCTGTACGGCGGGTCCTGGGCGGGAAACAAGAACAGAAATCAATCTGTGTTTTTCTAGACGAATGAAAGTTTTAACAGGAAAATTTTCAATATTCATTTGTAAAGTACCGATTTCACACGTCACATGCTGCAGAGACTTCCTGAT
>NW_019485318.1:0-597 GCF_002814215.2 Seriola lalandi dorsalis | reverse complement strand
AAGTTTCAAAGGTCTGCGAGTTTTGTTTTTCCATTGCAGGTGCTGGTTTGCATTCAAAATGAAATGCATTACCTGATTGGGCCCTGAGGGTGTCCAGTATGTGCTGGGGCCCCTGTGTCTGTGCTAGCAGCTGTGCTGGAGCCGTAGCCGTGTGACCAAAAGGCTGCACGGGGAGGAACATATAGCTGTCGTTGGGCAGGGAGTGTGTGCGTCCCACCGTCGGCTTCCTGACGCTCAGCAGGTTGTCCCGCAATGGCTCCTCAGGATTGAGCTGCTCCGGCTGCCGGGAAGAGAGAAAAAGAGTCAGGGTCCCTCTGGAGATGGAAGGGCTGGGGCTACTCTTTAATAATTCAAGCACTCTCACAGTCTTTCTCACACATTCACAGCTGATATCTCTCTGAGACAATGTGAACGAAGAGGCAGTGATCATCAGCGTACATGGAGAACAGACAGGATCTCTGCATGTTGGAGGTGACTGGACCAGAGCTGCCACAGATCACAGTAACTTTTCCAATTTACAAGCACATTCATTTTTTTTTTTTTTTTTTTTAAAGCATAAGACACTCGTGCGTCTTGCGTCTGCATTTACCCTCGCAG
>NW_019485317.1:0-787 GCF_002814215.2 Seriola lalandi dorsalis | reverse complement strand
TTTTTTTTGGTACTCACTGTTCAACGTGTCTGCGCTGTTTACAGCAATAAACCTCGTAATATGTTCTCATCTGTTGGTTTTAGTATACCTGTGGGCGAAACTTTTCATCATGTATTAACTAACTGAGAGAGTAATAGTGACCTTGGCCTCTCCCTGCACACACTGATATGTACATACTCTGAGAGTTGGAGTGTGTGTGTGTGTGTGTGTGTGTGTGTGTGTGTGTGTGTGTGTGTGTGTGTGTGTGTGCGTGTTCGGATATGTGCACACCCTTACCTGGAAGCTATAGCTTTGTCTCGAGTGCTGTAATGAAATAAACAGTGGTGCACGTTTGTGTCTGTGTATTGGTTAAGCATTGTTGTAAATGACCGTGTAAACAAAAGTCTTGCACAATTAAGCAGCTTGTGTTGCTTCAAGCAAAGTGTGAGCTGTCATTAGGTAAACCTGAAAGGATACAGCGGTCATCTTAGATTTACAAAAAACATAATACTACAAAATAATCACAGAGAAAGGCTATGGTAAAGAAAAAAACAAACTAAAGGTTACATGTGAGCAGCTGTTAAAGGACAGCCATGTTTCTCATCAAAGCAGCAAGTTTTCAAGCTACTTGAAATCCTTTTGTATAGACTCAAGCCTAAGGGCCCACACACAGCTGCAGAGCTAATAAACCACCTTAATCATTTCACAATGTCTGGAAACTGGAGCAGCAGTTCAAAGTCATGAGCCAGCACCTTTCAGTAGACATTTTGTCTTTCATTGTAATTAAGGATCCAAAGTAACTGTGCTG
>NW_019485316.1:0-597 GCF_002814215.2 Seriola lalandi dorsalis | reverse complement strand
ACGATCATAATCCACAGACAGCAAATTCCTACCATTCACCTGGAGACACACAAATAACTGATGAATAAAGACACCCTTTTGATCATATTAATCTTTGCTCAGCAGCAATGTTAAATGCTCAGTAGCTGCAGGTGTTTAATCCCTGTTATTCTGGGGATTTCTGAACATGACTCAAAACTCCAAGTCAAGTCTGTGAAAGGCCACTACGTGCTGCGATGTTAATACGAAAGCATTAGATAGATCAAACTACAGTTTGTCATGAAGTTGGCATTAGGAAAAAGGTTCTGAGATCAGACTAAAAGGTTTATATGGTTATACTCTGCCATGTCCTGTGCCCTGAGTGTGGCACTACAGGAAAAGCTCATTGAGAGTCCAAAATGGAAAGAGCTGGTCCTCTACGGAGCATGAAAACGCTCAGTTCAGATCAGTTCAGATCAGGTCAGCTCTGTTCATGTCAGCTCCGCTCAGATCAGCTCAGTTCAGGTCAGTTCAGCTCAGTTCAGGTCAGTTCAGCTCAGTTCAGGTCAGTTCAGATCAGCTCAGTTCAGGTCAGCTCAGCTCAGTTCAGTTCAGCTCAGTTCATGTCAGCTCCGTTCA
>NW_019485315.1:0-597 GCF_002814215.2 Seriola lalandi dorsalis | reverse complement strand
TTTGTTTGTTTGTTAATAAAGTCTATTTAATCCACTGGTTCTGAGTGGCAGAGTTTTGTAACTTTATGTGGCACAGGAAACCCACCACAAGTGCTGTTCAGCTGAACTCAGCTGTGCACAGGTCCTCTGTACAGCAGCCACTAGCCACTGATACACGGAGCGCTCATTCGCTGATCCGACATGAAATCCCAACACAATAATCACACATGGGCTCACAAAGCAACACATGAAAGCAGGTCACGAGCTGCGATACATAAAAATGCCTTGCACATGTTCGGATCAATCATGTTACATTCACTCGACGGATACAAAGGGAGCTGCGCAGAGGTGCGTTTACACGTTCAATATTACAGATGACAAGACATTAGATTTCTTGTATCATTTCTTGTAGAATTTTTTTTTTTTTAATAGCTTTTTAACAGAAAACTAAACTTAAAATTTTGTTTCTTCTGAGGGAGCACAGGTCTTTTTTCTCCCCATGATTCTAATTTAGAGCTATCCATCAAACTTTTGGAAAAACCTTTTTTTTTTAATCAGAAACAAAGCTGAAATAATTCAAATTAATGGTCAGATCATAAATCAATAGTACGGTTACAT
>NW_019485314.1:0-597 GCF_002814215.2 Seriola lalandi dorsalis | reverse complement strand
AGCCTCGCTTGCCTAAAGCAGAGCTGGGAAGTGGATTACAGAGCTCTGGTAAGACCACTTCTTTTTAACTCCACACGCCAGATTAATTTTTTTTAATTTCAAAACTTTTAGTCTTCAGCCCCAACTGACACTGACTCACCAGAGGTAGTTTATATATCAGACCGCGAACAGCTCCCTCTGGAGCCGCGAAAGACTTTCTACAACTTCCCCCAACATACACACTCAGCAACGTTAGCTATTTCCTCAAGAGCTGTAAACTGACTGGTGTGTAAAACCCTTTAAATTGTGATTTCCTAGCACCAACTCAACGCACCACTAGATGGCACACAATGCATAAAAAAGAAAGAAAAAAAAAGGCGACTAGAAGCTGATCAGAAGAAAATTTGACCGTGGACGACATACAGCATCGCTAAGCGCCTTATGACAACAGATGATGGCGTCCAACATAATACTGTAAGATAACTGCAGGTGGCATAGTTTAAATGTGTTGACGTTGGTATTACAGTCGCCTGATAAGCCTGCGCCAAGGGCTCGTTGAAGGCGAGGCATGTGTGCGTGTGTGTGAGGGGGAGAGGAGAGGGAGGAGGAGGAGGAGGA
>NW_019485313.1:0-597 GCF_002814215.2 Seriola lalandi dorsalis | reverse complement strand
AACCTTTTGACGTTTCCTGTGACAATAATACACATCCACTTTGCAGCAGAGGAGGCTACAGCCAGCTCCTTTATCGCTGTTACCACCACAATTACTACTGGTCATTGTGTTGTATCCGGAGCTGTAGGAGCCTTCAGGACAGGAATCTGTATCTGAACCATTCGTGAAAATACAAACAGAGCTACTGTATACACACACACACACATACACACACGCAAACACACACACACACATACATATGGAAGGATGAAGCTTTTTGTGCTCCTATCTACTGCCCATTAGAGAGAAGTATTTCATTTTCAAGTAGCTCTCACTTCGGCTTCACGATCATCATTCCTGATGTTTAGCGTCACGTCTCTGGCCTTGTGAGTTTGTGGTTGACTGCTTGTACCATTGGTGATCTCCGTGTATAAAAACACAATAAGTAGCACAAAAAACAAAAAAGCCAGTTGATTCCAATGTTAATGTTTTCGAAGTCAAGAGTTCATTTTCATCTGACTGTCTCTTGAGACAAGTTTGAACATTTTTCTTCTGTGACCTTTTTTTTGTCTCATAAAAAGCAAAAGTAAAAAAAAAAAAAAAAAAAAAAAAAAAAAA
>NW_019485312.1:0-682 GCF_002814215.2 Seriola lalandi dorsalis | reverse complement strand
CCCCCCGCCAGGTCTCCTCCTCCTCCTCCTCCTCCTCCTCCTGCTGCTGCTGCACAGATGTTGCATCAGTTTTATACTTTCACTTGAGAAAAGTTAAAGTAAAAAAAAATAATAATAAAATAAACTGAAAAAATCTCCAAAAAAAACAATTTTTTTTAGAGAAAAGTTTTCCTCAAGAAATAAAAAAATCCTATAATTTTAATTCTGTTTTTAATCAAAACAACAGTTTATTCCAAATTAACAATAACATTAAAATAAATTAGAATTAAATCTGAGATAATTATGTCGTTAATTCAGAAAAACTGAGCGGATTTTTATTCTTGAGCGAATGCGTCACTCTTCTGTAGTTTTCAGCTCCAAGTTAAAAACAGTAAAAGCTGCAGCTCGTCATGAGTCTGATGGTTTGTGGTCAGTTCACTGAAGCTCATGTTCCCTGAAAGCAGAACAACCAGAGACTTTCCTCTGTGATCAGACCAGTTATTCACAGGTTTAATTACAACAGTAGCACAATTAAACACAGATGTTCCAACAACATTCATATCAGCAAGTCAGTTTTTTATCAAGTTGTAAAAATAATCTGAAGTCGAAACATCCCTTTGATCACACACCATAAATAATGCCCTAGATTTTTATTAAATATTATTTGATTTTGTTATATTTCATTTATCAGTTGTTCAGTTTT
>NW_019485311.1:0-597 GCF_002814215.2 Seriola lalandi dorsalis | reverse complement strand
TTTTTTCAAATTGTGTCCTTGGCTCCAGTTTTCCTCTCAGAGGAATGACGAAAATATTGTGCTTTAAAAATGGCTTTCAGGGCCATTCTGAGAGTCATAGCATAAGTCAAGGACCCTGTGGTGCCTCCTCAGAAAAGCACCATGCTAATTACGGATGCTGTGTTCTTGTATTTTATTCTATCTACACGCGCTATCTGGTGCTGTAGTACGGAAGGCAATCATCAATCTGGGGAGCTTTCTTATTCTCCTCTAGTTTAACTATATAGTAAGTATATATTCTGTTTTTATGTGCTGGGTTGTTTCTGCAGTGTGTTTATATTTTATCTGAATTTGAAGCTGTTTTATTATTGGTGAGAGCATTTCTTCTAACCAGTTTCCTTTTTTTATATATATATACATATATATATATATATATATATATACAGTATATAGAGTATAAAGACTTAATTCACAACATCCCCAAATAAAGAGCCCGTTCACCTTTTGTAATCTTTTCTAAATAAAAGTACAATGGGCTGATACACATAAGGCAACACACACTACCTAGCCTATTATTTATCTTAGCATGCATGACACTCGCTATGTATGTTACATATA
>NW_019485310.1:0-597 GCF_002814215.2 Seriola lalandi dorsalis | reverse complement strand
ATATGTAAGTCTAACAAACCAATCCACTAAAACTTCACTGTACCTCCTCATGTGTCACGTTGCCATTGGTTACATTCTCCGTTTTGTTGTAGATTGTGTTAAAGGCTTCATGGGTCTCCAGGCAGAAAGTGGAGATGGAGAGGAGGATGAAGAAGAGTGACCCAAACGCCACATACTGCAGAGAGAGAAACAGAGGGTTAGGGAAATGTTACAGTTTGCATGCAAAGCATGTAATCTCCTTTTACTCAAGTAAAACTATACACACCAACATTCTTCTGGCAAGTTCAGCCTCTGTCATTAGTAGTTTGCTGTTAATGTGATTGCTGGTGGAGAATGGGGGGGTGGTGGTGGTGGTGGTGGTGGGGGCATTGCAGTATGTGGAATGTAATGGTTATGCCAACAGGCTGCAGATAGAGGGTGCCAATAACACACTAAGGAGAGTGGAGGAATGCTGTTAATTCAGCGCAAATGTCTTGACTGCTGCAATCCCATTGATAACAGCAGAGTCAGAGAGACATAGGGAGGGAGGGGCGGATGACGGATGGAGAGTTTAAAAGAGGCACACATGGTGTGTGTGTGTGTGTGTGTGTGTGTGTG
>NW_019485309.1:0-598 GCF_002814215.2 Seriola lalandi dorsalis | reverse complement strand
AGCTTCAGGGTTGTTGTTTTGTGCAGTGTTACAGACCCCTCAGCCTCTCTCTCTCACACACACACACACACACCTCACAATTTAATCCTTATCAGTCTACCTTCATCTTCTTTCCTTTCAGGTGGAAATGAAGTCTGCAGAAGTAGCTTCAAACTAATTTTAACATTGACGACGCTTGGTGGCCAAAGGCTTTTCTATCATTCCAGAAAAGAGTCTAGCGTCTGGGCCTGTGTCAATAAAGGCCGTTACAATTAATAATTTCAGTGTCCATGCAGGTAAAGTTGGAATAGGACATTTGTCTTGGCTTGAACTTGCAAACCTATATATGAAATCCCATTATGAAGCTGTGTTTTATAAATAAAAGAAGTTTAAGAAGTAAAAAAAAAAAAAATTTCAGTCAGTATTCAAACATGGGCGTTGTGAAGGGGATGGTGTGACTTTGTAAGTTTGCTCTGTTAGTTCAGCTGACCTGTTTCCCCTTTTCTAACGTGCCCTCATTTTTTTACATATTTCTCAGGTCCATGTTGTGGTGTCATAGTCTCCATGGTTACCCTTTACATACACGGCCCTGTGTATATAGATTTAAAGGTTCAGAGTC
>NW_019485308.1:0-598 GCF_002814215.2 Seriola lalandi dorsalis | reverse complement strand
AAAAAAAAAAAAAAAAAAAAAAAAAAAGAAAGGGGGAAGGCTGACACAACTTTGTCTGATCACAAGGGAAATACTGCAGTTATTACGTACACATTCATTACATTCAAGTTTTTAAGAAAAGTCTAGGAGGTTACGTTCATAAACAGAAATTAGTATCCATGAGAGTTTTCTAGTCAAATAAAAAAGCACCTGTATAAAGAAACATCATCCTACTTTCTTCATCTATTAGTTAAAGTAGCTTACACTTCAGAATATTATTTTCTGGTATATAGGGGTGTTGTGATATAAATCTGTAAAAACGATAACTGTGAGATTCAAAAAATGAAATACTGATAAAGTGTTAATAATGCACATATGATAATATTGTGATGGCAGATGTCAGGCTTTGTAGATCTTTTGTCTGTCAGTTGATCGTGTTTCCTTTTCGCTCTCCATTAGGTGTAAATATTGTTTTTGTATATATTTAGTATGGTAACAGACTCTCTCTACTTCACTACAATTTCACCTAATGGATTTTCCTACAAAGAGACAAAACACACAATAAATAAAGTTAAAGATTATTAACTATATTATTATTATTATTATTGCTATTAAAAAA
>NW_019485307.1:0-598 GCF_002814215.2 Seriola lalandi dorsalis | reverse complement strand
AAACATTTCTCACGTGTTTCGTCTTTATTTAATGAAGAAACTCGGTTGGTAAAATTACACAAAAGTAAATGTAGAAATAAACATTTAAGTGATTTTCTTTAAGAGTTAAACGTCTGACTGACGATGGATCTTTGTTTCTCATCGGTTCAATTCACCTGTTTCACCAGTTAGGAAGAAACAACAGACGACACGACGGAGGCGGATCTTGTGTTTGTCCGTTAAAGTCAGTTCGTCTCGCTCCTGTTTTCAAGGATTCTGGGAAATGAGGAGAGAAAAGCAGCAGCAGCACAGAGGATGTTTAGTCTGGAGATATAAACTGTGTGAGGAACATTCACATGTGGATCGTTAGTTTCTTAGTGTTTCACTTTGTTGATCATTATAAACTGCGTCGGTGCTGTTGGGTCACAGCTGTACGTCAGAGAGTTTAACGGCTTTTTCTTCAGATTCATCTCCTGCGTTTTTCATCTGGTTGTTTTCGTTGCTTTTCAGTGACGGTTGAAGAGTGAGACAGGATTTCACCTGAGGAGCTCAGCCAAACATATTCTGATTCTCTTTATTATTAGAGCAGATAAATGATCTGCAGGTTCGACCCTGTGAC
>NW_019485306.1:0-598 GCF_002814215.2 Seriola lalandi dorsalis | reverse complement strand
CAAAATCTTCCAGTGTCAATGATCTTTACTGGAAACAATGTTGGAGTAGAGAAGGGGAAAAAAATCTTTAGGAAATATATAAAGATATAGTTTCTGACTGATGCACCTGCATTTGAGCTCAGTGTGGTTTGCACAACAGGACAGACGATCTCTTTGGAGCTCTGTAAACTGTCTCATGTCACTTTTACAACTCGCATATCAAGAAGCTGAGTGCCAGAGCTGCACTATAGCCAATGACATTCACTGCTAACTGACATTCAATCCAATACGACTCTCTGCGGTGTAGCACTGTTCGGTGAATGGTGATTTTTTTTCTTGTGAAATTGTTAAAAGTTTGTCCATCATTATTTGCACGTTGTAGCTGTGATACTCTGGAGAGTTAGAATCAGATTTAAGCTTCACTCCCAACGTCATCCAATCCCCCCCGGAAAGCAAATACACTCCTCCAATAAACATGAGAACCCAACTAGTGAAGAGTGTACTCGACGAAAACTGATATTAACCTCTTACATATTTGCAGCCTTATTGGCATAAACCCAGAACAGAAGTGTATAGGAGAAGTTAGCTTCCTAAATGGTCTCTACACACACACACACAC
>NW_019485305.1:0-598 GCF_002814215.2 Seriola lalandi dorsalis | reverse complement strand
CTAAAGCATCGACACATCCAAGCCCTGTGATATACTGTTAATCACACATTGTAATTGCACAGTTGCACAAGAAATGCATAAACTATCCTCAGTTGTGCAAAGTCCACACAAGCTGAGCGGCGACATGGGCACCTCCAACTGTGTTATCATACGCTCAAACCAGGCAGGATGGCACAAACTCAAGATAGGACTTATCAGGTCAGTATCAGGAGGCAGGACATCCATTTCAATTGTGCATGTGTGTGTGTTCATGTGTCTCAGCGTTCATTCACCACTTCCAAAATGTGAGCTTATCTGCTTTATTTTTTTATTCAGAAGATAAGACAAAGCGCTTGCAATGCCACAGGGGAATGTGTTCAGTGTGTGTATAGTTTTGAATGGCTGGCACTTTATGATTTATTGGTTATTACAGTGCTTCCCAACCTTTTAAATTTGATGTATCCCCACAGCCCTGTAAGATGAGTTCAAGTACCTGCGCTCTACTTGTCATTTTCTAAATATCTTCATTTGAGTTGATATTGAACTGTATGTTTTTTAACACTATCAATTATATAAAAGTGGTTATTGTTACAATATTTTTACTGGACAGTCTTCTGAC
>NW_019485304.1:0-598 GCF_002814215.2 Seriola lalandi dorsalis | reverse complement strand
TATATATAAGCTTAGCACAAGATACAGTAATACTAAAGGTTCAATAACATGAGGAGGAAGTTCGAGTCATGGAGGGAGTTTTGCAGCAATCAGCATTGCCATTAGAGAATCAGCATAGAGACAATTCATAAAGGCCACCTTAAATACCTCTATGAATATGATTGGATGATACTGGTCACTTGGTAGCAAACATATGATGCTAAAGTCAATCATATGTAACTTTGCTTACTCGCACAATGACGCAATGATTCGTAACAGGTAGCAGGATGCAAACTCCTGTTAGCTGCATGGAAGTTGAACATGCTGCCACAGCTGGATTAACCTGTTACAGGACCCTGGGCAAGCATTTGCTTTTGGGCCCCGATTGTGGTATTAAACATCACTTTATTAAACCCAGTACATAACAAGGCAACAAAATACCCTTATACTACATGGTCTGCCTTAGCTGATATTGTACTTTAGTTGAGCAAATTTCTTAGTAAAAGTGTAATTAATTGATCCCCTCCAGACCTCTGCCACACGCCCATCCACCACCCCAACCCCCACACACTTAGGAGGGATTCAGCCCTGTGTTAAAACAGAGCAGCTGCAGTGGTGG
>NW_019485303.1:0-598 GCF_002814215.2 Seriola lalandi dorsalis | reverse complement strand
AGATTTAAGCTACTTTACTGGATGGATGGATGGATGGATGGATGGATGGATGGATGGATGGATGGATGGATGGATGGATGGATGGATGGATGGTTAAAATACTTCCCTTGGCTGAGGTGTTATACAGCCTGATGGCAGTGGGGACAAAGGATCTCCTGAACCCCTATTTATCTTTAATAGGAAAGCGTTGACCTTCACAACGTTGCTGTGGTTTCTTTAATGGTGTTTTCTCGTTCAAAAAAACAATTGCAGACATAGCAAAAAATTTGTTAAATCTTCGGGGAGTAACGAAGATCAGATTGATTACCTAACTTGACGTGTTTGCTAACGGTAAATCTAGCCACGTTTACTATTAAATAACTGCTTCTGCTGCGTTACCTGCATGTATAACGTAGCTTAATACAAAGTACAAACAATTATTAAACATTGTCATAAAAACCGACAAAAAAACATTTAAATATAAAGTAGCGCATGCGTCTACGTACAATCATTGATAAATTAGCGTACGCGGCTGTGACGTGCACAGTCACGGTGGCCGAGAGGTTAAGGCGTTGGACTCGAAATCCAATGGGGTTTCCCCGCACAGGTTCGAATCCTG
>NW_019485302.1:0-598 GCF_002814215.2 Seriola lalandi dorsalis | reverse complement strand
TTTCGAATCAGATTTCTTACACCTGAGGTAACTAATAATGTAAATGAGCTTTATTTTCTGACAGTGGACTTTCTGTTTGCCTAAGGATGATGATCCAAGCTACCTCAACAACTCATGGTCAGATTATACTGAAGTTTATGTGGATATTCATGTTCCCCAGAGGAATTAATGATCCCCCGACCTTTTCCTTCCTCCAGCGTCATCATCAGGTGAAAATTTATTCCTGTGGCACATAAAAATATCCAAATGTGACGCAAATGTTTGCAGGGACTTTCCTGATCACATTCATGCTCCACAGAGGACAAACCCTCTGGATTGACCTTGTCTCAGTACAGACTTTTAACCCACGGAGCTCAATCATCAGTATGTTGTTTGTTCTATCCAACACTTTCATGTTGTTGAACAAACCTCAAGCCGCTACGGGACATCAGTAACATTTCAGACATTGACTTTTTTTGGTGGCCATTTTGGGGGCAGCAGAAACAAGTAGAACCAACTACAGCACCGATATTATCACCTCACTGAACGTCGTAGAAGCGAAATACATCCAGCAGATTTGGAGTAATGGTTATATATATATATATATATATATATATAT
>NW_019485300.1:0-598 GCF_002814215.2 Seriola lalandi dorsalis | reverse complement strand
TCTTCTCTTACTGCCTCTGTACGCATGCATCTACAGTATCTCTGTCTCTTTATCTAACTGTCTACCTCGATCACTTCCTCCCCCTTTCTCTCAAGGGAACTGAGTCCTACATGTGATAGCGCCTTGAGAGAATCAGATTGGCACTTCACTGTTTCTGTGTGTGTCATGTGCTGTCTGCCCGAGAGAAAGATTCAGAGCTTTTGTCATGTTCGGCACTGACATGTGAGACTCAAGGAGCATCTGTGATCTCAGTGGAGTTCTGCATTGGGGTTGTTGTCAAGAGCAGGAAAAGCTACTATTAAAATAATAAACATGGCACTCATAAATATACATATAATGTGGCTGGTGCAATGAGCTTCAAAGTAAATGAAAATATATGGGGAATTCATTATTGTCAGTCCCTATGCCTGCCTGCAATGAGACTGTGGGATTCACAGTGACGTGTCAGTCAGGTCTAAATTAATTGTAAGTCTCTTTGGGTCATGATGAGGTTTGTCCATAAAACCGTCAAGTAGAATGAAGCAAGAAGCAGCACAATTTCCCTGAAGTCTCTCTTAGGTAACACCACTTCTGAAATTTAGTTAAATGATTTAAAAGC
>NW_019485299.1:0-598 GCF_002814215.2 Seriola lalandi dorsalis | reverse complement strand
CATGTTAGCTGGGGGTGAGGTTACACTGACTGGAGTTGAGGTTGCATTGACTGGGGGTGAGGTTGCATTGACTAGTGTTGAGGTTGCATTGACTGTAGGTGAGGTGATGTTGGCTGAGGGTGAGGTTGCATTGACTGGTGGTGAGGTCATGTTGGCTTTTAGTGAGGTTGCATTGACTGGTGGTGAGGTTGCATTGACTGTAGGTGAGGTCATGTTGGCTGGGGTTGAGGTTACATTGACTGGCGGTGTGGTGATGTTGCCTTGTGGTGAGGTAAAGTTGGTTTGTGTTGAGGTTGCATTGACTGGTGGTGAGGTTATATTGACTGGTGGTGAGGTCATGTTGAGTGGTAGAGAAGTTGCATTTCCTGGTGGTGATTTCATATACATTAATTTCACTTTCAGAGTTTTTGGTTGTCTTCACTTCAAATGACAGTTGCTTTAGGAACGTTTAACACATAATTTTTATTACAATTGATTATGATGTATAATATTGAAATAATAAATTGGTAATAGAGAAGTTGTAGGCAGAGAATTATCAAATGTTTATGCGATATTTTGCACATTTTGGAGTGGTGCTGAGGTCATGTTGAGTTGTAGT
>NW_019485298.1:0-598 GCF_002814215.2 Seriola lalandi dorsalis | reverse complement strand
GTACTCTCATGTCTGTGGTCACATGTCTGTACTCTCATGTCTGTTAGATCGGTCAACTACGATCACATGATCAGATGTTAGACTGACTTTATGAACAGTTTGATCAGTTTGAGAATATGACGCAGTGTCAGACGAACATCCAGCTCAGTGATATTAGACCATACCATGGATGTAGCAGGTTGTAATTAGCGTAGCATTAAACAGCAGGGCAATGAACACAAGTAGTTTGTGTTTTGAATGATTCATTTACTGACTTGTGTCGAACAATTGGAAACATCCATTCAGAGGAGAAGCTGCAGTGCAGGCAGTGGGCAAGCTAAGCTAACAGGCTAGGCTATGAAGATGTAGCTAAGACAGCTTTCATCTGCAGCAGTGTGTGTAACAGACTGACTTTGTCATGTTTCTGTGTAAATACATCACATATAAAGAAACTGTCTGAGTGAATGATGAATGAAAGGATGATTTCTGTCTTTTCATCTTTACTAATTAACCATTTAATTCACTGAGCAGCTCAGAGGCTACCAGCATCTTTTAAGGTGGAATGTATTTAATGTTTTTACCCAATGCATGATTGACATTTGGAAATCAATCAAAACAC
>NW_019485297.1:0-598 GCF_002814215.2 Seriola lalandi dorsalis | reverse complement strand
AAAAAAAAACTATTATATAATCGATATTTAAAGGATACTAATTAGACAGAAAGAAACAATTAACAGAACTGACTGAATAAAAAGTTACAGAACATTGTGTGTAGATTGACTTTTCTAGGTATTGATACAAAATGCTAAAAATATAAGTCATTGCAAATAATATTGTGCCACAAAGCAAGATGACAGTGTA
Source organism: Seriola lalandi dorsalis (assembly GCF_002814215.2). Classification (NCBI taxonomy): domain Eukaryota; kingdom Metazoa; phylum Chordata; class Actinopteri; order Carangiformes; family Carangidae; genus Seriola; species Seriola lalandi. The sequence goes on along the minus strand of NW_019485297.1, from coordinate 408 downwards.
TAAGGAAATTATTACACCAAGTGATTGTTTAATGTGACTTACTAAACAAACTTTTTTTCTCATATTGCATTGTATGCAGATCAAACAAACAAACCCAAGACAATTTTTTCCAGTGCGATATGATCAGAGAATTATACTCATTAACCCTTACAGCGGTAAACTCTTTGTCTTGTTTTGTATGCAGGACGGCTCTCATGCTGACAGCTCTGGGACGTCACACCGACTGTGTCCACATCCTGTTGGAGAAAGGAGCGAACCCTGATGCTGCAGACAAAAAGGGCTTCACCGCATTACACAGAGCTGTACGTGTATTTTCTGTGTGTGTGTGTGTGTGTGTGTGTGTGTGTGTGTGTGTGTGTGTGTGTGTGTTTGCACTTTTTTAAGTACACTTTATAATTATGAAAATGG
>NW_019485296.1:0-598 GCF_002814215.2 Seriola lalandi dorsalis | reverse complement strand
GTGTGTGTGTGTGTGTGTGTGTGTGTGAGGCCCTTTTGATTTAAAACACTTGTCTGAAGTTTTTGCTGTGGCCTTTTGGAGGTGGGGTTCTTATTTGTCTGAATTGTTTGTGGAAAACTGCAATTAAAGGGCAGCCTCCATTAAAAATCCACTTTTCAATTATTTAATTGGAAAAAGTTCTTAACTCCTATAATTCATAAAGACACAATGAAAAATGATTAATCAGTATATAATGTGTGATAATTAAGATGCTGCATTTGTATTTAATTGCTTGACTGTTTGTAAAGAGTTTTCTTCAATGTGTATCACTGTGTCTCTCTCTGTTCAAAAGTCAGTATTTTCCATCCAGCCTTCATATAAATAAGTCAAGAGGAAATCACCAATGTGCCAGAACCTCAGGCTGACACCACCTGAATGTCACTCTGACCTCTCTATGATCTCCCCCCCGACCTCTGTGTCTCCAGGGGGCCGCGGGATGGACGGCAACCCCATCATCATCTTCCCTGAATTCCCAGCATTCAACGAGCTAGAGGAGGAGGAGGTCCAAAATGTCCTCGGCTACCTCACCAGCGTCCCCAGGTTAGCATCACACACACAC
>NW_019485295.1:0-598 GCF_002814215.2 Seriola lalandi dorsalis | reverse complement strand
TTTTTTTTTTTTTTTTTTTACCCTGGATGACCCAAGTCCAGCTGTTTTTCAGTGTTTAGCCCGTCCTGAAAAGATCAGTTATGTAATAATTTGAATCAAATTTGATTTTCTGTCTCTGTTTATTTGAGTTTCTGTTCCAGGTCAGTGGTGCTGAGCTGAACACAGTGCAGTCACGAGGCATCTGCAGTTACACAGTACAAACTTTCAATGAGAAAAAGTGTGTGCTGTGCCTTTAACTCAATTGCATTCGAAGATTAACAATGATAGGGTCGGAAAACCAACATATTTATCTTTGTCTTTTCAATAGTTATTTATAGATTGAAGATTCTTTAATGTTTTAAATATACAGAAAAATTATTTATGCCTCAAAAAAAATCATCTTATGTAGCGGTTAAAAGTATTTTACATCTCAATTTTCAGATGCCAACATGGTTCACCTATATATCTGCAAGAATAGAGTAGATCTGTCAGTCCTGTTTCACTTTAAATTTGCAGAGCAGCAGTGCACCCACACATGCACGCACTCACACACGCACACACGCACACACACACACACACACACACACACACACACACACACACACACACACACACACAC
>NW_019485294.1:0-598 GCF_002814215.2 Seriola lalandi dorsalis | reverse complement strand
TGTCATGAATTCATTAGACCTGAGTTACCTCCTCCAACACGTCGCAGGTTCAGCCCAACATCTGGATTCAGTATAACAAACCAACCTCATGCCTGTTTTTCTGTTTAAACTAGTGTCCTGAGTCTTATTGATCCGTCCGTCTGCAGTTTCAGTCACTGTCATTTCCCACAAGACTCTGAGAGGATCCAACATGTTTCACTAGCTAGCATACTAGCTAAAATAACAACAGCACTGACATATTGTCACCATTTCTTTATTAAGTCATCCTTCTGCTTCTTATCGATTCATTTCATCTTTTAGACTGTTTTATCTTATTTCCATTGAACTTCACTGTCACTGTCGGTGGGTTTTTAGAGCGTTTCTCTGAACGCAGCTTTCTGCTGAAGCCAAAAGTGACACTACGAGAGCAGTGAATCACAACACCAACACTGAGGTCCAGACACCTGAACCACGAGCTGAAGGCTGCTGTAAAGCTCCAGAAAACTGAGAGGAGCTGCACATCTTCTCCCAGACAAGATCTTTTCTTACCCTAACACACACACACACACACACACACACACACACACACACACACACACACACACACACACACACACAC
>NW_019485293.1:0-598 GCF_002814215.2 Seriola lalandi dorsalis | reverse complement strand
AGAAGAGAAGAGAAGAGAAGAGAAGAGAAGAGAAAAGAAGAGAAGAGAGTAGAGAATAATAAAGCAAAGTTAAGGAGAAGTATTCCACATCGACTCCGCAGTCTCCTCTTCTGTCGCTGGAGAATCCATCACATTAAAGCTTTAATGCTAGAATAACAAAGCATCCATCATGTTGAACGCCGGCCCAGAATACACTGAGCCATTCAGGGTGGAAGTCTGCAATTCTCTGGGCACCGTACCTGCTCACCACTCGCCACGGCCAGCCAATATTTCTCAGTGTGAAAGGTAAGCTGGGAGCATGTGATAAATACAACGAGCAATGAATGAGGTTTTCATGCATATGCTGGAGAGGCAATCTAGAGGGAGAGAATAAGGAGCCATTCAGTGGACAGATTTCCCATCACCCTCTTCTCTTTTGGCTGTCTGCAGTACTGCCTGATGTGAATTTACTGCCCGGGGGGACATTAGTTAAATGAATAGGGAAGCAAGTAAACACCAAATACAGAGAGGAGAGGAGAGGAAACAAAGAGTGGGGAGAGGAGAGAGGAGGGAAGGAGACACAAAAAGGACAAAAGGAAATCAGATGCAATGGATGTAA
>NW_019485292.1:0-598 GCF_002814215.2 Seriola lalandi dorsalis | reverse complement strand
TTTATGCAATGTAAACATTAATGCATCAGTAATTATAATCCAATAATATAGAATAAATTAATCTGAGAGCCGTTCTGCATAATGAATATGTTTAAGTAAAAGTAGAAATACCACAGAGTAGAAATAGTCATGCGTTCTAATTTGACCTTAGTAAAAACTTCCACCGCTGACTGAACCTCACTTTTCTCAGATCTATCATAGTTGAGTTTAAATGTTCAGCAGCCATTTTTTCCCTGTTGTTACTTGTGTAGTGAAACGTCCTATAACTGGAAAGACTGTTTCAATGTGCCAGCAGCAGGGAGTGGTTCCACAAGGCCAAGATACTCTCAGAGAGAAAGGACAGAGTTGACAAAAAGATAGAATGACAGGGAATCTTTGCTGCTTCTTTGGTGAGTTTATAAAAGGCAGCTTTAGATTAGAGGCTGGAAATCCCTCCTGGTAAGGTGAGGTGTGTGTGTGTGTGTGTGTGTGTGTGTGTGTGTGTGCAGCTTAGTTTGAGTCTTGATATTACTTTTTCTATCAGACAGACATATACATATAGAACCCTCTGCTGAGTGTGTGTGTGTGTGAGAGCAGGAGGGCGCTGGGAAAGCTTCAC
>NW_019485291.1:0-598 GCF_002814215.2 Seriola lalandi dorsalis | reverse complement strand
TATGAAGTTCATGAATACTTACCTAGTGATGATAGGACCTAGAATGTTCTTTCCTTCCTTCTTTCTTTCTTTCTTTCTTTCTTTCTTTCTTTCTTTCTTTCTTCAAAAATCAGTTACTTTTGCTGTAGTTTTGATAGGTTTATTGAAATTTACCAACCTGGCCACAATGACTCTTAAAAATACACATTTTTCAACTGTTATGTAAGTCATTAAAATTTCATGCAAACATCATTATTTAATTTTGTTAAATGTCCATAAATTCTGCTATAAAGATTATTCTCCATATTGAAGGCAATGTTTATCAAAGCTATGTGAAATAAATTTGACGGATGACATGTAGTGGATGGCTTGTGCAGAATTTCATCCATTTATCAGAGGAATTTGTAAAGCATACGTTTTATCATTATCAATCGATAGGGACTATTTTATTTTATCTTTAATGTTTTTCCACAGTCTTGATTGAAAGTTTACACCTTTGCAGAATGATCATATGTTATCTAAAGAGCAGACCTAATTACGGAAACAGTTTTACTGATGGCGGGTTTATAGCAAATGTTATTGTAGGTTATTTCAACAATAGATTCAGATTCATTGGGGA
>NW_019485290.1:0-598 GCF_002814215.2 Seriola lalandi dorsalis | reverse complement strand
GATAAGTCCTGCAGCCAAAGCATCTTGGATGTACTGCTCCATGGCCTCTCTCTTGGGGTTTGAAAGATTAAAGAGTGGGAACTAGAACTAGAGGGATGTGCAGCACCATGGGGAGTTCTATAGTGCAGTAGTAGGGCCAGTGTGGGGGTAAGGTGAGGACCCTCTCCTTACCGAAAGCCTCGGCCAGGTCAATGCAAGTGACCGGAACTTTGGAGAGGTCCAGAGGAGGAGAGTGAAGGGCACCAGAGGGGGGACAGGCTGATCTCAAGCATGTTCGAGTGACAGTTAACACTCCATCCAATGGTGCAACTGCGTCTCCAGTCGATATGTGGGTTGTGGAGTCTGAGCCATGGTTCACCCAAAACCAGATGTGACTAGAGTAAAGGGAGCTGTCTGGTGGGCAATTCAGGCCAGGTGACTCCCATCCAGGGCAGGATGACTTGGATGACTTGGATGTTACTCTGGGCTACCAAATTAACATCTATAAAACTGTCGTCAGCCCCGGAATCCACCAATGCCCTGAGGGGCAGAGAGAGCTGATCAAACACCAGTGTGATATCTAGCTGGGTCCTGGCCGGAGTGCCAGTCTTGGAGGCCT
>NW_019485289.1:0-598 GCF_002814215.2 Seriola lalandi dorsalis | reverse complement strand
ATACAATATTATGTTATAATACATCATACATTAAAACCTTACTGTCATCATGTTATCATATACTAAACAAATAATTCAACTGGAAAAGTGGGTGAAATCAAACCGAATCCCATTAGGTAAAGAGATCACTCGCAAAGTATTAACTGTCAATGAACCATGAATTTTAGCACCGTTTTCTCATTTTTAGAGTTGTTATAAACACCAGACAAGGTTTTCTCCATTGAACCTGGTTATATTTTAAGTAAATACGAACTACTTCAGTGTTTCCTCTACATTCATTTAGCAGTGGCAGCCCGGAGGGGGGTGGTTGAGGGATCCTATTGGAGTTAATTACTCGCGAGAGCGCGGCCTTGAAAGTGACGTCACGTTGTACGTTACTCACACTTTTAATGTAATCTTATTAGACAGTAACATTAGACAGGGAGGAGTTGTTAAACAAAGTGGAGGAGAGCTGGGTGAAGGTGCAGGAGAGAGAGATGAGCCTGGGTACAAACTTTGCCACTGACTCTACAGCCTCATCTAGCAGATCTTTATATGTTTATTTATTATTTTTATTTATTTAATGTTATTGTTTTATTTATTTTTTACTTTTTACATT
>NW_019485288.1:0-598 GCF_002814215.2 Seriola lalandi dorsalis | reverse complement strand
CAAAGCCCTGTGGAAGGCAGACACAATTTCAATTTTCTCTTAGAATCATTTTGCAGATTATTTACGACACTGTTCATAAGTTTTCTAAACAATAATAAATAATAATAATGTAATTCTTGTATTTATTTATTTCTCTAGTTTCACTTGTGCCCCCTGAGAAAATCAGTGCTAAAGAGATGGTAGTTATCTATTTATACACACACACACACACACACACACACACACACACACACACACACAAGTGAATGGATACTGAAAGCAGATACCTTGTATGTCTCCTCACATTGGAATTTTGTCACCAATGCCGTTCTAATGGATGGCCAGAGAAAGGATGCCACCCACAGCACCATCTGGCTAATGCCCCGTCCTCTGCTTATGAATTACGCTAAATTGTGCCCAAGAGAGAGAAGCCACATGTTCATTATGAAAGCTGCAGGGGTATTAGAGATCCCCTGAGTCGCACCAAACGAGCTGCATGTCACAGGACGGCGTGACACACAACATGGTGCCATGAAGGGGGGGGGGGATACAACCTTCTCCAGACTTAATAGGATGCATTCATCAGGCAACCTTGACTGAGTTCTGACAGGGTTGGTTT
>NW_019485287.1:0-598 GCF_002814215.2 Seriola lalandi dorsalis | reverse complement strand
GTAGGCTACCCATATTACATACAATAATGACAATAAAAATGGTCACAACTTTACTCTTCAGCATTAAAGGTCCCATATTTTATACTTTCCCATGGTTTTATTTGAAGTGTTGATCCATAAGAAGATTTGCAGTTTTAAGAACAAAAAACCATCTCAGTGTAGTTTACATCTCCTCTCTCAGGCTTCTCTCTTGAGCTCTAGTAACAACAAGTCGGTGAACCAATCAGAAGACAGACTTTGAGAGGCTGAGAATAAAAATATATAAATGCAGATTTCAGGTAAACACTGAGAGAAACCAAATCCTGCAAGGTTGGATGTTGGGTCCAGGTGGGCGGGGCTTGGGGCATGGCTGAGAGAGGTGACTGTTTTATTGTGACTTCCAAAGTTACAGAAGTCCTGACAACTCGTTTTAAGGCTCAGTTTCTGAATACAGGCTGTGTGTATTTCTCTGTGAACTGAGCGCTTTGATACTTTCACAGTATTAATATAGAACCTACACCTGCTTTATAATCGAAACAGACTTGGAAATCTCACTTTATACAATATGGGACCTTTAAATAAAAAAACGCAGCTCAACGTTTGTACATAAACTGAACAA
>NW_019485286.1:0-598 GCF_002814215.2 Seriola lalandi dorsalis | reverse complement strand
CGGACAGGTTGGAGAAGACCCCTAGCTCCTCTGGGTTGTGTGTGTGTGTGTATTTGTGTGTGTGTGTGTGTGTTTGTGTGTAATGAAATAAATGAATATATAAGAGAGGAATATTAAATCCTCCTTGTCGCTTGCTGCTGTCTTCCTCTAATATTTCTCGATGGAGCCAAATTGACAGATAACAATCATATTATGAGGCAGTCACACCTTCCCTCCACTGAAGCCTCACTTTTCTCTGTTTATTCATTTCTGTCTTTGTGTTTTTATTCTTTCATTTCACCTCTGCTTCTTTTTCTTTCTCTTTCCCTCTCTGTTCCTCCACTCTTGAAGTCTCGCTCGTCCTCTCTGACTGACAGGGAGGAGAGTTTGCCGACTGGCTCCGAACTCTCCTGCAATCCCTCAGTGACTGAGGAGCCAACAGCTGTTGTCTGCTTAAGGAGAGGTGACGAGTTAAAAGTCCTACCTGGATCACACACATGCGCAGAGAGAGAGAGAGAGAGAGAGAGAGAGAGAGAGAGAGAGAGGGAGATGTCTTTCCATCACTTCACAGGCCATTACATTGATTTACATTAATTTCCTGGAGATTTACCCTAACCCC
>NW_019485285.1:0-599 GCF_002814215.2 Seriola lalandi dorsalis | reverse complement strand
CTTACTATACTATGACGTTTTCATGCCTTACTATACTATGGCATTTTTTGACATTTTTATGCCTTACTATACTGTGACATTTTCATGCCTTACTATACTATGATGTTTTTGACAATTTTATGCCTTACTATACTATGACGTTTTTTGACATTTTTACACCTTACTATACCATGGCATTTTTTGAAATTTTAAGCCTTATTATATTGTGACGTTTTTATGTCTTACTATACTATGGCATGTTTTGATATTTTTATGCCTTACTATACTATGATGTTTTTTGACATTTTTATGCCTTACTATGCTATGAGGTTTTTCTACATTTTTACGCCTCACTATACTATGACGTTTTCATGCCTTACTATACTATGGCATTTTTTAAAATTTTTATGCCTTACTATACTGTAACATTTTTATGCCTCACTATACTATGATGTTTTTTGACATTTTATACCTTGCTATACTATGATGTTTTTTGACATTTTCATGCCTTACAATACTATGACGTTTTCATGCCTTACTATACTATGGCATTTTTTAAAATATTTTTACGCCTTACTATACTATGATGTTTTCATGCCTTACTATACTATGGCATTTTT
>NW_019485284.1:0-599 GCF_002814215.2 Seriola lalandi dorsalis | reverse complement strand
TATGTTTAATGGATTCCTTAAGGCTGAAACCATTAACAATGTTAACAGGTACCTGGTCTGAAGTAATCAATGGATAAGCCACTGACTGAAAGTTAACATATAAAGATTTGTATAAATTTGGATTAAAATTTCTGAAAAGACTTCTAGACAGTGTGATGGGATGTTGTTCACCCTCCAACCTGCTGACTTCTTTTAACTGTATTCTGACAACAAAGAGCATGAGATGGAATATAAGGTTGACAGGTCAGACATGAAAGAGCCCATTTATGATTTTGTATGCCATTAAATTATTGCATCATTCTCTATCTGAGCATTGCATTTTAAACCCTCATCAGTCTGGTTTCAGACCTATAGACATGGCACCGTGACAGCAGCATGTGAGGTAGTAAACAATATCATCTCTTCCCTGGATAGGAAGGAGTGTTGTATTTGACCAAAGCATTTGACACAGTGGGTCATTCTATTCTTTGGATAAACTCAGATCACTTGATTTTGACACAAATGCATATAACTGGTTTCACAGTGATCTTACTGGCAAAACTCAAGCCATAGTTGTGGACGGATGACTCTGGTTTCCTTGAAGTTAAAATAGGGGTGCC
>NW_019485283.1:0-599 GCF_002814215.2 Seriola lalandi dorsalis | reverse complement strand
CACCAACGTATTGACTCCAAACTCTATCACTTCCTCCTCTGTCTCCTCTTCCTCCTCCTCCTCCTCCCCCTGCAGATGCTCCTTTACAGTCTTCCTCCCCCGTCTCCTGCCCCCCCCAATTACTGTGTCACTCCTCCTCATCCTCCTCTCCTCTCTGCTGTCCATCTCCTCTTCCACCGCCTCATCTCGTCTTCCTCCTCCTCCTCCTCCTTCTCACACTCTTTCACTTTGTTATTTTTCTTCCTCATCCTCCTACACCTCCCAATCCTTCACTCTGTCGCTTCTTCTTCTTCTTTTTCACCCATATGCAAATGTAATATATGTAAAAATTTCCATCCATTGAATATATGTATATACATCTAAAAATTAAATATCAAACCAAAGAATTTCATATATTGACATATATGCCTGGTGCATACAAATATGTATTGTAGACATATGACATAAGATGTACGATACGATACATATTAAAGTTATATCCTTGGCAAATATGTTATACCATATATATATTTATATATTAAATATAAACCTATATATATCCAGAGGATGTATACATGTGATAATAATACTTCAACTTATATACTTCATAAGTACTTATA
>NW_019485281.1:0-599 GCF_002814215.2 Seriola lalandi dorsalis | reverse complement strand
TCCTGACTCTTTGAGACTTGCCATCAATAGGTGGCTGCAAACAAGCTTCTAGAATTGAAACCGTATTCGTCCCTTCGCTTCAGTTATCCTGATCAATGTGCTTTTCTTTGTCTTGAGCTCAGAAGACGTGCACAAACTGTGTGCAGCGTCCACACATTCTGTGATCTGTGAGTTTTTGCAGTGTTCCTCGTCTCTCCCTGGCTGCAAAGGCAGCAGCAGCTCCCTATGGTGCCAACAATGTTGGTTAATTAAAGCTGTGGGCAGACTGTGTAATTCACAGTTATTCTTGACACATGTACTATTCACCACTAAATACTAACAATTAATCTTTCATGGCACAAAGACACAGTGAGATATGTCAATCGCAATCCCGATACTATGAAAAAAGAGCAACAACAAGAACAACAAGATGTTCAAAGCTCAGTGACTGTCAACAACCACGTCATGATCGACACGTGAGCTGTCATTAGGAGGTAAGCTGCTAAACAGAAGATAACAGAGGTGTTTTTTTTTGTGGTAATATCAGTCTTAAACTAGGAGTGAACCCAGTCTCCATGATGCGCTCACATTCACCTTTAAAGAAATAAAAAAAAAAGGAA
>NW_019485280.1:0-599 GCF_002814215.2 Seriola lalandi dorsalis | reverse complement strand
TTGTATCTGTGTCTGTATTGAATATTCTTTCTGTTGCAAAAATCTTATGAACAATATTCACTTTTTCTCAACTGTTTGTCTCACACAGCATCGCACTCTTTCCTTCACAAGAAAACTTCATCAACTATCCTCAATATTCTCAAATCCTCAAACCCACCGACACACACACACACACACACACACACACACACACTATTCTTCTTATTTAACTTTCTGTCTCTATTTCAGCCTTCCCAATTCTCACGGTGAGCGTCTCCCATGCTTGATTGGCTGACAATAGCATACGATCAGTCCAGATGGTGTGCCTGGAAGCTCTGTTGACAGCCCTGTCTTCCTGGGTGTGTGTGTGTGCTGGGAGAGGGGGGTGGTCACTCAATCTTTGTTCGATGGGGCACACTTCCTTTGTGCAGCCAGCCTCAGTGTCATTAACACTGAAGTGTGGGAAGCCCGGGACCACAGCAGCTCCCACGTTCCACACAGGCAGGAAGGGAGCGTGTGACTGAGACGTGGCCAGCAGCAGGCATATCAGCCAGTGTGTGTGTGTGTGTGTGTGTGTGTGTGTGTGTGTGTGTGTGTGTGTGTGTGTGTGTGTGTGTGTG
>NW_019485279.1:0-599 GCF_002814215.2 Seriola lalandi dorsalis | reverse complement strand
AAGAAAAACCCACCTCAAACCTCCCCTCCCTGCTTCTCCATTAACACACTGCAGCCTGGTAACACTAGCACTTATTGTCTGTGAGGCGTGCAGTTTACACTCGCCTTTGCCCCAGACAATTAAATCTGGCATCAACTCACTGGACTGCTTTCACTGTGTTGTTGCACAGGATGCTTCTTCCTCCCCTGGTGGAGGCGTGTGTGTCTGTCAAAAAGACAGAAAATCTGCCTTTGTTAACTGTTTGTGTTTGCAGCCTCCATTTTGAGGAACATTCTTGAACAAAACACAGGGTTGTAAGGCTCAAAGTGATGTGCAGTGGCATAAAACATAAACCACATGTGCCTCATTAAACTGTATCATGATGCAGTTTTTTCTCCCCGGCGCCAAAAACGAACCCTGTCAAGCTGGGGTTAGAAAAACCAGCCTGTTTGCTTCATCAAAGCTCAGGCCACAGTGACATTAAGGCTTCCAGAAAGAAAACAAAGGCCTCCCCCATCACTCTCCCTTTCCCTCTCCCCCCATCCCTCCATCCCTCCATCCCGAGGGACGCTATCAGGACATGGAAAGGTCAGGGGTCTGGTAGCACCGCAGTAACCCCC
>NW_019485278.1:0-599 GCF_002814215.2 Seriola lalandi dorsalis | reverse complement strand
AAAACATCTGCAAGTGTCTAAAATTTAAAATATGTGTCATTAGATATACCCAAAAAGTAAAATGTGTTGCCCAGGGAGATGTTTTTCTTTTCTTGTGAGACTGGTTGGATCTTCTCATTACAGGATCTGCTCTGTCTGTGGTTCCTCTCTTCAGACAAATAAAAAAAAACAGCAGATACAGACAACAGAGATGGAGGTTGGAATCTTTCATGGCCTCAACTGAGAGCTGTCTCATTACTGTCTGATTCACTTCAAGTAGAGAAACAATTGGGCAAAAAACACAAACACCTACATGAGGTGACAAGGAGCTGTTTGAGTGGTGATTTTGAGAAGCGTGTGAGCGGCCCGGGAGAGAGAGTGAACTGTCTCCGAACTCCAGCAACTGAGCTTTAACAAACACGTAAACAAGATGAAAATGTTCTATGAGCCTCAAATGAGAAGGAGTGAAAAATAGTTTAATACTTGAATCAATAAAACATTTACATTTAGGATCTTTAATATAAGACATCTGATTCTGTCACCTTGGTCTAAGATAGTCCAAAACTTATTAAACCATAGACTAAGAAATAAATTGATTGCTAGTAAGCTTAAAAAAAAAA
>NW_019485277.1:0-599 GCF_002814215.2 Seriola lalandi dorsalis | reverse complement strand
AACGAATAAAGAATTATAATGCAGCCTAATAAATCTCAACTGTGCTGACAGCCCAGTGCACATGCCACACCGGTCTCTGTGCGAGCTTGTAGGCTACATCAGCTCCAGGTGGAATGAATGTAAAAAAATAAAACTCTGGCTGTTGATAATTACCAATAACAAAAAAATAACAATCCAATAAATCTCAGTGCAAACAGTGACAGTGGTTCATGATATGAGAGCGATTTTGACCTTTCCGTCTCAACTTTTCCAATGCCAACGCTTTGTCAAAATCCTCCTTCTGCTGCTCAAACTTTAGAGTCAACTCAGGCAGCTTCTGAGTCAAAGGATTCTCAGCCAACTCAGTGGAAGTAGGCAATGATTTTGGGGATAACAACATTTTCATTTCATTCAAATTTGCTTTTATAATTGCCCTCATGTTCTCCTTCAATCTCCTATCACTCACATATCTCATAGTAATAAACTATCTTAATCAGCTGCTCCCTTTTACAATGATCCAGAAACTCTTACGGCGGTGCTTTAAAGCAATCCTCTACCACTGTCATGACTCAAACAATCAATGCACCAATAGCTAGTCTCCAGTAACAAAAGAGTGTATA